>NC_054547.1:38151974-38451974 GCF_017654505.1 Polyodon spathula | reverse complement strand
CACAGCTTTCTTTGGGTTTTCTGTTTCTGTAACTGCACTGTCAGCTTCCAAGTTGCTTTGACATGCATGTCCCCTAATCCCTATAAAATGCTCCTACTCCAGCGGGTCAGCCAACAAGCCACTTGTCAGCATTAGTATTACCTCAGCCGGTCCTGGCTCGGCTCCTCTTTGTTTGTCGATGTCCTCTTGATCTGTACATTTCTCAGCTGGGGAGGAAACAGGAAACGTTCAGAAAAGCAATAACAAACAACAAAGACCAGCCAGAACAACACATGGTGGAGCTCCTCGACACTGAAACTATGAAGGTTACTAATGAACTGCAGGACAGTGTGGGGAAATGGAAAATGTGATTATATATATACTGTATATTTTAAGACTACTGACAACTAGTACATAATATTTGAGAATTGATTACAACAAAGTAATACTGTACAGTGTGCAGCCAATAGATGTACCATGATGAAAGGAATACATAAATACAAAAAAAGAAAAACAACATTGATTTAAAAATCAACCTTTAAGGCACTAGGTTCAGGTCTAGACAGAAGTCGAGACACAAACCATGTTGTCTGATAAAGTCCTTGGCTGAAGCGTAGGCATAGCTATATCTCTGCCACAGAAAGCATGCCTGCATACCTTTAAAACCATGAGGCACTTGTGAAGAACCTCGATGTCAGCCAGGCTGTCCAGGGCCACTCCACTGCTTGCAGAGCGGCTCTCCAGCAGAAAGGTGCTCGTCTCCGTGCTGTACTTGTAAGTATACCTGGATCCTTTCTGGTAACTCAACTTGTCACTGTCTGTAGATGTAAACATGATTGTTACACATCATGCAAACCACAAAGGCTTTGAAAATAGTTTCTTGAGCTGCAGGCATACGAACCAGTGCACGAGGAGGCACAGGGCAGGTCTTCCAGCCTGGCAAATGAAGTACCTACTGGACAAAAAGAACATTTACAGTCAACGTGAGGGGGAGGTGCTCACTTGCTAGGGTTCCAGGGTGTTCTGTGGTTCCTTCAGCCCTGCTATGGAACCCGTGTTGTGTTTAAGTTCTAAAAGGTACCGTTCTAACATGCTGTACCGAACTGGGTACTGAATAAAGGCTTTCACACAGAACCAAAGAATTAAAGACCTAGTCTAATTCTTGAGGAAGATAGCGTACATGTCTGATAGATCAGTACCTTCCTTATGAGACCACTGACTCAGCACCTTACAAATTTGTATAGAGTTCGCAACCCTTACAGCACATCCCACTACTGTATTAAAACAAGTACAGGTACAACATCATTAAAGGAAAAGAAAAAAAAAACATTGCTTACTTTCCAGAGTGATGACCATAGCATAGAGAAGCAGAAACCCCTGCAGAGCCATGGCAGAATAAAAATCTCAGTAGCAACACAGCAGATCCTTTCATCGGACATGCAGCAGCAGCACTGTGAAAGGAGATTTTCTTTGCCAAGCTGACTTGTCTGTTTCAGCGTTCAGGAGACATGAGGTGGGCTTGCAAAACACCCCCGACCAATCAGAAAGAGGCCCGGGTGACCCCTGGGGGGGTTGGAAACTCCCAGTCTGGGGGCTTTGAGGGCTCAGTCTAACTGTTTCAACCAAATACTGCACTGCATTCACACTGGGAAGACTGCATGACAGTGTGAGCCCCCCAGGCAGAAACTTTTGAAGTGACTTCGACAGAGTGTGCACCCTTCTGACGTAACAAAACATCTCTCTTTCTTTTCTTCTTTCTTCTTTTTTCTTCTTTCTTCACGAAAAAGAAAGAAAGAAAGAAAGAAAGAAAGAAAGATGTGCTGGTGACTCATATTTCTTGAGGAGTCAAGAATGATATAAGGATTGTTAGATACTAACACTGCCTGGAGTCTTAATCCCTGTAAAACTCACTGGGGGTTTACATGTATGATTTATAGAAAGGGGCAAACAAGCTCATGCCTTATAGAGGCTCATGCCTTATAGAGGTTTGATTTTCATAACTTTGTTTGGTTGTCCCTATTTAAATGAATGGAGAGTAGACTGTTGATAATCATAACTGACCTACAGTATAATTCAAACCTGCTTTCATAATGAAACACATGCTAATACTGTAAGTAAGAATCATGCATTTCCAAATTTCAATTCCATAACACAATGGTAAGTCTCTGAAACATTTACAGCCACTTCTGTATTGTTATTCAAAGAGTACTTACCAATCAATCAATGTTTATTTTCTCTAGCGCCTTCCATAGTGGACCACCATCACAAAGTGCTTTACAAGACAGTGAGGAACAATGCATAATACAGTGAAATACAGGGCACAGTACATTCAATACAAAGAAGAAAAAAACAGTGCAAATATATTAAATACAAGGCTAGGATGTGAATTATAAACACTGTGGATGCGTGTGTCATACAGAATCACAAAAATAAGATGGAGTGAAAAAAAAAAACTGAAATAGCAATTTAGACAACAGCTAAAAATTGCATAGGTCAGAACCATCACCAGACTTCAGATGGCAAGTTGGCAAAGGACAAGTCAATACTCCACTAAGCCACTAGAGGGCAATGTCTTTCTTTCTGGGAAAGCTACAGTGGCCCTAAGCTTGTTTCGTTCTGTTCCAGGGTTTTCATAAACCTCTCTTTGCTGACAGGATCGTTTACTTACTCAATCCAGTAAGATGCTTGAACACTGGCACACAGTCGTCGAATTGACTGATTTGTTTGACGCGGTGCAGTTCATTTCTGTTCATTACATTACAGATAACACTCCCAGTCTGAAGCATGTGTTTATTTATCTGTTTTTCCCTCCTACATTTCATTTTCGTGAATGTGTATGCTATCGGCACTAAATGAAGTGCAACAGCCCAGTACAGACTGCTAAGGAACTCGCAGTCTCTCTCTCTGCTGGATCTTCATTAGTTTGACGGATTGCCAGCAATGCTCAGATTAATTTAGCAGACGCTTCACAGTAAATCAGCTGTCAGTCCTCAGAGGGCACATCAACCAGCACTTTCTCACTGTCCGTAGTGATTGATTGTTTCCTTCATATTATTATTAAGCAGACAGAATACTTTGGAATATTTAAGATTTTAGAATATTTCAGGAACAGTGGCTTCAAACCTGGGTCCAGGAGACCGGGAGACCGGGAGACCTAGTCTGAGGCAACTTTGCTCTATCAACCCCCAAGTCTCCCCCGGTGTGCCATGCAGTGGCCTGAAACCTAGTCTCCTGAAACCAAGTTCCAAGCCTCAGAAGAGGCTCAGCGCTCCCTCGGTTTCAGATTATAATTGCAGTTAGGTCTATAATTATGAGTTTTAACGTCAGTGTCCAATCACCTGCTCCAGCCCTCCATTTCATACTATGTGAAATTCCTCCTCACTTTTCCCTGCTCGAGGTTAGGGCTAAGGCAGCAGGTTGGTGGTCAGGCTCCGAACAATCCCTTCCGGTCCTCCCTGCTAATACCATATATTCATACTGGTATGGTAAACTAAGCCGGCAGTGTTGTGCAATGCTAGCGAGTGTTTTGGGTGGAGTTTATGTGCGTGTCTGCTCAAACTAGCCCTGAGAACTGGTCCTGTTCTCTGACTGTATTTCCGATCACGAGGCTGTATATGTTGCGCAAAGTGAAAGTTAGAAAAAGGGAGTAACATAGTTAGGAGTGATTGATTATTAAACTCTACACTGCATGCGCTTGTCTGATCGACAAAAGAAACAGTGGGCTTTAAATATTTCACGCTGATCTTTTTAGAAAGCTGAAAAATAAACACTGTATCCACGGACAAAGCGTAAGTATATGGAGGACACGCAGTATCAGTTATACAGAGGTTACGTATGAGCAACTGTGTTTTTGTTACTCGTACGGTCAAATGTATCGCAGTTTCAACTTAACTTTCTTGTGCGCAACAATTAATAATGCGCTTGAGCATACGCAGTGCAATTTTATTAGTTATTTTATTTTATTTATTTATTTATCTTTATTTATTTGTTATTTTTATTACAAAATGCACATTTCTATTTCTATTTGGTGGACGATGTGTCGCTCCGCTGTTGCTATAGAAACTCGTTTTTGTTTCGGCCCGGTGGTGGTGGTGGGAGACCCTAGTCGTGTTATCTGTTGATTAGACAGCTTTATAAACCAGTTAAAACCACAACAATACCTTCACTTGCAGCCTCGATTAGATTCGACTCCAGAGATGAAAAGCCAACAAGTTTATTATTTATTATATTTATTATTATTATTATTATTATTATTATTATTATTATAAAATCACTGCGCCACCCTTAAGGCAGCATTTTTCAGAGTCACGTATTTGTACTGGAATTTCTGAACATGCACAGCCCGGTCTTTGGTTGCCTCAGTTATCATATTTATTGCTGAGTGCGCAACTGTGAACTTTAGGAATGAAAGATATTAATCATATTTATAAAAACATGTTACAGCGATTCACTGGTCAATTTTTAATAACCAGCGCTTTCCTGTGCTGCCGCGGGACCTTGTAAATCACCCAGTGGCATCCCTTTTGTCTCTAAATTGTGCAGAATATGCGTTGGACACAGATGCCACAGATTACTGTTGCAAGCCTTGGCTGATTTTGGTTTTTGGCAAAGTATTTTAAAGGGGTTACAGTAAATTAAATGATTCCATTTGGCCTACCTGCAGTGCACCCCAACGGGCTGTATAGATCTCATACGTGCAGCTTTGAATGAAACACATAGCTATGCAAATAGGGTATTATTTTCATGTGATCTCTTACTGCTTGCATTACCACAAGCAAGAATATATTGTAGTGATCTGGCACCATTTCCAGGCACATTGTTTGAAAAGAACATACGCGTTTGCTGTAACAATGTATCTGTTTCATAACTGATACATAATGTTAGACTCCCATTGCAAAGCAGTTTCTTAAACTGGGCTCACACAAACTTGCAACCCAGGGCTCAGTTTAATGTCTCTCTGTCGGTGTGGGCTATGAGCTATCTGCCTGAGCATGTTGCACTCGTTTGATTGGCTGAAGCTTGTCACATGGTGTTTTGCAATGTACAGAGGGAATGAGCTGGGGTGATTTATAACTGCTTCTGCTCCAGCCCTGTAATTTACCCGTTCATGGCAGGTGTGCTCCTCACAGTTTACCAGACACTGCTTCTTTTTGTTTGCTTCACAGCGTTGCCTGCCACCTGAACAGCCCACGGTCTTATTTAAACTGAATATCTTGCTGCTGCCTATGATACATTCCCAGAGCAAGTGGAGTGCCATTCTGTATCCTGCATTGCAAATGTAAGTCATTTCACAATGGGAAATAAAAATCTTTCTTTAATCATTATTATTCATATCTTTATGCAATGATATAACTTCATCTCTTAACCTTTTTGTAAGGGACAGCAGCTGTAATACTGCATTCATTTTTTTGTTTAATTCTTAGTACCTTATACAGTTCATAAGTAATGTTGTTTAAAAAAAAGCTGGCCAGCAGCAAAGCTGTTGCTATTAATTTCATGGGAGGTTGGGATTTATCAGTGTCCTGCTTCATAAATTTGTCACAGTCTAGTCAGCCATCTAGTCTAACCCATTCCAGTGACTGAGCTAGATTGGCTATGAGATATTACAGGCTATACCTTTTGAGACTTAACAGGATGTCATCCGAGTGACTCACACGCCGCTCTTTACTGAATGCACAGGATCATAAATATAATCTTTATACTAGTAAGGGTGCATTCTGTTGATCGTAACGGTGTTGGATCGTAATACAGCTAGCAGTGAAATCATTAATAAATAACTATTTTACGATAGCTAACACCTCTCACAGTGCAAGTCAGTGTGTTTCAGTATTTCTCTCCATAACAACACATTCATCTTTAGGGAATATGTGTTCCTGCTGAAAACTAAAAAAGATGAACGGAATAGACCCTCATAGTGTCCTAAAACTTTTTCTTTCTTCTTCTTCTTTTCCAGTATCCTAGTGGATCTAAGGCATTTGCCTTTTACAAAATGTATAATTCTGTGCAAAAGTACCAAACACTATATATATGTGTGTGTGTGTGTGTGTGTGTGTGTGTGTGTGTATATATATATATATATATATATATATTGCATGTACTGTATGATGAGGTCCTTTATCAATACCCATCATCACCCAGCCCTTTACATTGGGAATGGTATTTCTGCATTGGGCTGCGTGCTTACATTTACATGTATGCTTACATAAACATGGCTAATATGCTCCCCTTTTATCTCCACAGGGCTGCTTCAGTTCTGCTGCTGTGCACGCTGTGTGCTGGAGCCTCTACAGGGAGCCTCACTGCTGGACTGACCGCACCCCGCCCCGCAGGTCAGTGAGTGTCGTGATTGGTTGAACAGCATCGATTGCCCCCAGTTATTAAGGCATTAAGATGCCCTACTGTTAGGAGGCTCTTTAAAAAGCTGTCAAGTGTAATTTGATTAGCTGGCTAAAAGCTTGTCATGTTTTGGAATTGCCACAAATAAGAATTGCTGAAGAGAGGAGAGATCTTAAATGTTTCTGTGAGATTAATGCTGCTGAATACAGCTAGACCAGATGAGTCTAATTATCTTTCACTATACCCATTTGCAGAGCCAGGTGCAATTTTACTTTATATTGGTAATTTTTTGGTTTGTCTTGCTGCTAGTTTTGTGGTTGAGCAATTAGATCTGTGTAACATCCTTCCTGTGTCTACTGTTCAGAACAGATAATAAATAGCACATGATCTGTCAGGATGGTGTATATTTACAGAACATCTAGAAATTACTCCATAAATGGACCAGAACTGTACAACCTTTTAAATATGGCAAATCAGGAATTAAAATACCTTCAATATCTTCTATTTTAGGATAAGACACAAAGGACTGTTTGTGTCTTTGAAGTTTCATGACTTTGAGAAACGGACAACTGCAGTCGGCTTTTATTTGTAATGATATTGTGCACAGCTGCACGCACATGTGTAGCGTGAAACAGCGAGGCTAATTTATAGACCCCGGACAGTGCAATTACTAGAACTTGCAACCCCTGCAAAACAGACTAGCCCAGAAATCCAATTACATACTCTTCTGTGGAATAGTAACTTCCCTATAGATATGCACACATAGCTAAGGATGTAAGACCCTTATTGCATAGCAATTTCAGCCATTCCAGGTTTTACTAGGAGCTTGATTAGTCACAGTGTGTATAGGTAACAAGCTCACATGTGTCTTATTAAACTCATAGTAAAATTAGTCAGGTAACGCATCTTATCACGGTTGTTTTAAATAACAAAAAGGAAGCATGTTGGGAGCATGTGGGCTTGCCTGTTCTTGAGTATGTGAATCAACGATAAATGTCGATCTTGTCTTTGTGTTTGAATAACTGCAGTGAGTGATCCACTGTGTTAATTGAACCATTAATAACACTCCACTTCTGAACTGTCTGTAAATGGAGCTCAGCTAAGATTCCCATCAAGCAGTAAAGTGAATTGGATTGGTCCCAGGGTCAGGTCATTAGTTTTACTGCAGTTGTTAATGTAAGCACTGTGCCCTGGCTTTCCCTGCGCTTACAGGAACATGCATACATTATACATGTGTATACCCGTTAATTCAGAGCAGTGTTGTTTGAACATCACTGCTGTTTTGAAGCTAAGCAGTGAAGCTAGTGGTGTTGGATTCCTTTTAGTTCCCTGATCGTTTTAATCTTATCGTTAAAGATGTTTAAACTTTAACATACAGGGAATGTAACCAATCGAAAAGCCATCACAAAGAGCCCTGTGTTGTTTGAGCGCTGTTACTTTCTTTTGAGAATACGTGTGTACAATGGTTAAAGAGGCTTTGAATAAATCTAGAATCAAATGTCCTTACTGTGTAGGCATGATGTAAACCTGATTTGATGTAATGCATTTCTAAACTGTTTTTAATAATTGCGTGTTGAGTATTTGGTGCTCGAGTACGGTGTGCTGGTGAGGCAGCCTGGGCCAGTGTTTGATTTTAGTACGTGTCTTCCTGGAGCTCTCTGACATATTCAGTGACCTGATTCTGAAAGGAGTTGCTCGTAGTTCTGGTAGTTAGCAATATCAGATACTGTGTCAAGAAATGTCATCTCAATTCCATAATGCTCACACTGCTTTCTTAGAAAAGAACCAACACGACAGGTATGAAAATCAATGACCATCATTGATCAGCAACTTGCTTTATTATTATTATTATTATTATTATTATTATTATTATTATTATTATTATTATTATACTATATATATATATATATAATATATATTATTTATATATATATATATATATATATATATATATGTGTGTGTGTGTGTGTGTGTGTGTGTGTGTGTGTGTGTGTGTGTGTGTATATATATATATCAAATTAAAATTATTATTTAATTTCATTATCTTTTAATCTCTTATTACTGTATGTTTGTTCTGCATCATTCAGTGTTGTTGCTTGCCAACATCCTTTATAAACCACTGGGTCTACTTGTGTGCTGCTGTGTACAGACTTTCCATTCACTAACTAACTAGTAAAGGGAACAGCTTACAGTTGCACACTCCCTTTTCAGAAGCAACACCCATGTTTGCATAGTCTGGAGAATAAACAGACCTCTGAGCTTAAACAACAATGTAGATTGATAACACACACAATGGGATGTCAAGCAGGGAAGAAATTAAACATTGAGAAGATAATAAACATTAACCCACTGTACTTTATTAAAACCAGCCAGTCACATCTAGAAAGCAGACTGTGCATCAGCCAAGGAGAAAGTAAATGCTTTCTCTGCAGTATTGATATTTAAAGGGTTACCAGCCACCATGCTCTCAAGGGAGTGTGTGCAGAATGGAGTTCATCCATCACAATACTTATGTGCATCAAGCCACTTCTGAATTCAGCGCAAATCCCTGTCAGTGTCGTTCTTACCCATTCGGAGGTTATAGATTTGTTTGCAAACCACTTCGGAGTCTCGTGGTAATTAGCAATGACTGCTGGAACAATTTGCCTTGTCTGCTAGCAATTAAATAAGCTGCAGGCGATTCATAAATCATGGCATTGGGGACCTGACACAAAGCAGCTTAGCCAGACACCAGTGGCCACAGCAGACGATTAATCAGAGCCACTTAGGCAGGTGTAGGAACCCAGCTCCTCCACGAGGGTTTTCAGTAGCCCCAGTCACTCCTGCACAGCCCCTTCTGAATGCTCCTCGAGTGCTATTACTGTACATAAAAAACACTGTACTCTACTTACACATAGTAAAGGAGCTTCAACCAAAAGCTTTAAAATTCATTTTGGCTCTTCAGTTCATTCAATTGCTACATCCTCTTATCCTTGTGTTAGGTCACATGGTCTGATTACACAGAGGCCATTGGAGTGAGTTTGAACAAAAGAACACAAAGTGATTGGGCGCCAAGAGTAAGCAGCAGCAGCAGCAGCTGTCATCATTCAGCGGTGTCTTTGAAATATCTGCAAACGGAAGTCTAAAACACATGCAAAAACAAAAGATCTTCAACAGACATAATTTGGCTAGTTTAAAAAGAATGGAGAGTAAAACCTTGGTTAACACAACAAAGTAATTCATTATTTGAATTCAAATGTATTTATTTATTTAACCAGGATAGACCCCTTGAAATAGACATCTCGTTGTGAAGGGGGTCCTGGCAAGAGAAGATGGGGAAAAAATAACAACATGATAAAATTAATAAGTCATTCAAACTTTACAAAATACAATCATAACAACAGAAATACAAAATAAAAGCACAGAAAAGTAAAACAATTGCAATGTGTGAGACCCTGGTGGCAGTCAGTGTTTACAGCAGTGCCTCCTTCCTCTGACTCAGACAGCTGTTATGACTGGGGTACGTATGGGACCATGCAGGTGTACGAGGGGGAGGCCGGGAGGCTGAGGTGTCCGCTGTACTCCAACACCATGAAGTATAATTACAGCACTGCCCAGGCGGCAGGACTCACTCTGGTCTGGTATTGGACCAGGCAGAACCAGGACCTGGAAGAGCCCATCAACTTTCGCCTCAAAGACCACCGGATCAGCAAAGAAAGGGACATGCTGTGGTTCCGGCCTGCTTCTGTCAACGACACCGGAGCCTACATCTGCATGCTGAGGTGAGTTCATTCGCTAAACGACGTGTCTCTAATTGCTCTGTATTTACATAGCAGTTACATAGTGAATACATGTGTTACTTGTACATACTTACAGTGTTATTATGCATAGTCCCCATGTACTTAACGTGTACATCTTTTTGCACAATATATGTAAGTACACAATTGTATCAGATAAGGGTTATGGTAAGGTTTAGGCATAGGGATAGGGATAGGGTTAGGGTTATATCATGGAAAGAATTACACACTAAAGTACATTGTTACAATGAACAATAACATTGTAATTATGTGTATGTATGTATTTACTCAGTAACTGCATTGTAAATACACAGTGGTACCTTTTGTTCTTTATTCATATTTCACAACAAGAAATAAATAGCTCTGGATCTATGAGAGGGTTGCTATCTTGGATCCAAGCCTTGAATTTCTTACTAGCCTTGTAATATTAATAATTAAGTCCGGGCTGGAGCAGGTAATCACGCGCAGCTGGTTTCATGCCCCGAGCCTGAGTTTTGTCACGATCTTGCCTTTCAGAAACAACACTCACTGCTACAAGATCGCTGTTCCACTGATCATCCTTCAGAAGGATCCTGGCTCCTGTGTCAGCAGACACGTCCAGCCTGACAGCAAAATGATCCCTCTGGAGCAGGATGAAGAGCTGTCCTGTCCCAATATTGAAGGGTATTACCCGGCACAAGAAAAGCCTCCGATCAGCTGGTACAGAGTAAGGAGCTTATCACACAGGAGGTCAATGGCACTCCCAGCAGAGCACAGTGTAATCAAGCACAGTGCAAGCATGGCAGTGACCAGAGGGGTACAGTAAAGCATATTAATGAACGTGGCAAACCAGGGTAAATGCATAGTATAACCATGGGAAAAGTAAAACTGCTGTGCAAAATTACAGATAAGGGGAATCAGCTTATACATTTCCAACCACGCTCAAACAGTTATACCATCACAACATGGTTGAGCTTTCACTGTTGTTCATCCCAGTACTACGTTTAGCTCAGTCTTTTATTTATTGGGACTGATATTAAAACTAGTCACAGTGATTGATTACAGGTGTATTTGCACAGTACAGTAGGTGATGGGAAGATGTGAAGGTGTGAACCTAGAATAAGCTAAACATTATTCAACTGATAACTGGTTCAATTTTCACCACTGACATTTCTTTTTTTTTTTGATCCTGTAGAACTGTCTACCAGTGGAGTCCTACAGTGAGAGGCAAGTCGTGTACAACAAAATATATTTTAACATAATAAGATCAACCCATGCTGGGAACTACACCTGCATTGTGAACTATACTGCAAATGGAATCGCTTCCACTCTAACAAGGACCACATTTGTCAAGGTAGTAGGTAAGAGGTCACGTTTTTATGGGGTTTACATTTATTCGGAGTGGGGAAATTGAATAATGTTACCTTTTTAGTGTTGTAGTCACATTACAGTCACAAATCTAATATCCCTGAATATTTATAACTTTATTAAGTGTAAGTTTAAGTGTAACAAGCAAGAAGAAACACATTGATGGTTCATTTATTATTTTCAACCTCCAAAGTTTTTAAGTAGCCATACCGATAAATGGTTTTTGGACAAAATCCTGACTTTTTAGGTTTGTTTTATTGAATCAGTAAGTTGACAAATTGATTTCCATATATTTATTTTTCTAGGCCCATCTGTTTTGCAAAAGAAACCTATCATCCACAACCCTAACGACCAGCGCCATATTATCGTGAAACTGGGTAAAAAAAAAAAAAAAAAAAATCAAAATCTACTATTTTATTATTCTCTTTAACTATGTGAAAGCTTGTCATGTGTTTGGCTTTAAATGACACAGAGGATCAGGTTTTTACCATTGTATGACAGAGCTTTCATTTGCATGAAAGTGATGGAGCCCATCTCCAGTTCACAACCCTTCCTCCCTTCATAGAAATATCCTACCAGCCTTGTACTGTATCAGCAAATAACATCCTGTGACAACCAGTGACTTACAGTTCAGTAGATGTTAATGAGAAGTGAACACCTTAGCAATTGGAATTGGTTAAAGGAGTGTAAAGGCAGCGTGTCACCCCATTTCCTGCCAGTAATACTTTTTGATGTTTTGTTCAATCCCAGGTGCCCTGACCAACTTGTCCTGCCAGGTGTTTTTTCACTTTCTGATGAACTCCGAGACTGAGGTGTGGTGGACCATCGACGGGAAGAGAGAGGAAGCCTTCACAGATCCCCGGTTTCAGATCTACACCAGGTCTGCGGGTGTCTTTAGAGTACAATGGGCATTATACAATAATACATAGAAAGTGAAGAGTCTGTTAGTGCACATGAGAGCAATACATACAACACCCCGCTGAGCTCAGACCGTGCAAAACAACAAGCTGAGCGGGACACAAAGCCACTTTGCAGCTTGGAACGTGGTTTCAGGAGATGTGGTTTCAGGCCAGTGCACTGCACGGCACACCAGGGGAGACGGGGTTTGATACAGTTGGCTCAAACTAGGTTTACTGGTCTCCTGGAACCAGATTTCAAGCTACGGTTTCTGAAAAAGTGGCTTTGTCTTCTCTTCAGCTTAAGAGACGCTCTACACTTGGATGATGAGATGTCCTTTTTACAAATCTGTAAGTGGTGCCTGGTTCATTTCTACAGATTGCAATCTCACCTACAGTGACTCAGCATGTGCTTGCAGTTTCATTGCTCTGCTTCGAATGTTTTGTGGCCAGGGACCGGAGTGCTATGTATTATTTCCTAGCCGGGTTTGTGCTGTCACCAGGTTGATCTTTGCTGTAGATTGGAAGCCACGGCTAGGAGTGACTGCCTTTCAAATGCCTGTCTTGATTTTTGTTCCAGTGTTGAGTCTACAGAACTGGAGGATAAGATGATAACAAAGACTCTGCAAATCAAGGAGTTCAGCTTGCAGGATGTGAAGCGGAACTACACCTGCTTCGCACGAAACGCCGTCGGAGAAGAGAGAAGACAGGCCATTCTGAGCTTGACAAGTAAGGGGTGCACATGATCGGACTGAACCCCAGGGTTTCAAACATGCACAATTAGGATTGCTACACTTTGTAATAGCTTTGTTTCTGTAGCTGCAAGTTGGTTAAAAAAAAAAAAAAATGTATATAGATCTAATTTCCAACTGTATTGATTTAACCAGGACAGAAGCATGTAAATGTACATATATATATATATATATATTATATATAATATATTGATACAATATATATATATATATATATTAATTTATATATATTATATATCAGTTATATATATATATATATATATATATATATATATATATATATATATATATAGTATACATCTTTCCTGGTTAAATTAATACGTTCAGAAATTTGAAATAAACATATGCGTTTGCCATTTATTTATTAAAAAAAAAATTGGATTATAAGATGCTGTTAAAATGTACCTTAAAACCTGTTAAACCCCCAGCCTCTCACAGGCAGTTTCGGCCTGGAGGGCTATGGCCTTAAATAAATCACATTATCTTCCAAAGTATATACATCACAGGCATAGTTCAGGGCTTGAATTCAAGGCAACCCCCTGGCCATTAGGACTAAGATTTGATATAAGTCTTACTCAGTACCACACTGGAAGGAGATATCCAGAAAAAAAAAACATAAAAAACAAGAAACGCTTTTCATTTGAAACTGATTGAATAAAGGGATTCAATTCTACATGAGTTTTTACAAAGCTAGGCCCAAGGGTCCCCGGACCTCTCCAAACCTCTCCAAAAATGAATATTGTGTAAATCTTTATGGCCAGTCATACACTAGTTTCTTGAGCAAGTTCTAAAAGGGAGGTTACCTCCTGGCACCTCACACACTATACATTGCCACATGACTTAGATTTTGTAATCCTCTTTTTTACTTATTTGTCCAATATTTCATTCAAAAGGTGGCCTTTATGGAGAGCTTTTGGGTGCTCGAAATGTATCCATGATGAGTATCCATGACAGATACTCTCAGTTCATATGCCACAACTGTCAGGCACATTGCTCTCACATAACTGTGTGTTTGTTGCTACTGAGATTTTTTTGTAGCTCTGAATTTTCAGTACCTGACTGTATTTGTGTTACTCACTTGCTTGAAAGTATGTAAATGTCAAGAAGCAAAATAACAAGGAGATTTTTTTTCAAAATAAAGTGGTTACACTCATTCAAGCACTGCTGACAGGTGAACATGTGTTGATTATTGGATAAAGGTGTCTGCTAAATGTCTATAATAATAATAATAATAATAATAATAATAATAATAATAATAAGATTGCAGACACCTTTGCTGCTCTAAATCAGGCTGCTAGACTGAAAACACCTCAGTTCCTTTCATCTTTACTTTGATTGACATGTGGCAAACAAAGGAACTGAGTGAGTGATTGTTGGAGCAGGCAGACAGCTTATCTTGAAAGGCTAAGAAACCTACCCTGTCTCTAGGTGGGTAACATCACTCCTTGTAATCGTGGAAATATAAAAAAAGTTTGGTAAACACTCCCATGCAATAATCTAAATCAATGAACATCAATGAGAAAATAATAAAGATGGCCGGGAAGCAACAATTGCTTCTTGCAACTTGTATTGCATCGTAAAGATCAGAGGACCGTAAACAGCAGCACAGCACAGATGAGACATGGTGTTGGTCTTTACTATGCAATAAAAAATGTTAAAAAAAAAAAGTTATTTCTATGTGTCCCTTGAGTCAAATGCTTGTATTTTCTAATAGCATTTACAGTAAAAATGCATATTGAAAAAAATTATGCATAACAAAATAATAATAATAATAATAATAATAATAATAATAATAATAATAATAATAATAAATGTAGTGTGGATCCATTATACTTACAAATCCTGAAGAGGCTCCAATCCATCTTCAAATGCTGCTTCACAGATGCTGAATCAGCGCTCTCCAACCCAGAAAGTCATTTTCGCCGACACTTTCACTATTATCCATCTCCTCCAAAACTTCAAAAAGATTGAATCGACGACTTTTGGGATGTTTTGTAACACTGCTCGCCATTTCGTTCGATTTTATAAATTTTACAAATTGAAAAATGTTCAGAAAACGGTAAGAAGCCTTGATCCTAAGTGTGTAATGATGCGCTCTGGCTTGCAAATATGTGTCTTGTTTACACACGGACATCGATTACTCTTCAATGGATTAGGTTACAAACAAAGTCAAGGTATGATTGGACAGCTTGCGAGCTGCCCTACAACGTGATCAGGAAGATTTCACCATCGACAGATACATGCAAGGCTAGAGCAGCGAAACGCACAGCTAGTCGATCGGAGTTGTTTTTGAACCATGAGGTACTAGACACATTGTGAAGGGAATATCTCAGCGGTGAAATGGCGAATTTGAAAAATTCCTTCTCTGTTTGACGGTAGGAAAACAACGTTTTTGATATTGAGTCCGTTTTTTTTTTTTTGCTGTTTTGCTTTTGTAATAATATTACAGATGATTTTTGAAATATAATGTGTAATTGCAGAACCATGTCCCGCCTGCGGGACATAGGGGGCGTAGGAGATTAATAAGCAGCACAGTATATTAATACTTTAGCCGTATTCAACCTAATGCTTCCAACCCAGAATATTTTATTTACACCCAAGTGCACTTGCAGTTGTTTTGTTTTCTGTTCTGATGTATGTGTTCAATTGGCTGGGGTTCCTGAGTAATGGCATTGCAAAGCAGTATCCTTTTGTGTTGGGAACATCAGCGGAGAAGTGTTTGTTTATCCCAGCGTGCTGATTGAATACTAATCCTCGTTAGAACTGATGCAGTTTAAGATCTCTGTGTTGACTGCACTGGTCAGTATGTTGGTACTGTGTAATGCAGTATCTCTTTCCTGTATTGCAGCTCCCATGCCCACAGTAGAACTGGCCTGTGGTCTAGGGGTCATCCTGTTCCTCATGATCTCGCTCTTCATTGTCTATCACGTGTACTGGCTGGAGCTGGTCCTGCTGTACCGGGCTCACTTCGGAACAGATGAAAGTGTCACAGGTAGGGTTGAACTGTGGTGCCAGTTAACTGTGTCAGTCTTAGTATCATGTGTGAAAACGGACCCTGCTTCTTAACCATCCTTAAATCTATAGCAAGAATGTCTTGTTTAAGAGGGGAAAAAAACTTTGAGTGTGGTGCCCTCTGCTGTTCCTTAACTGATTTTATATATATATATATATAGTAAACAGACTGGCCGGAAATTGGGTTTGTGCCCCTTTAAAAATGTAACCCAGAGAAGAAACCTTTGTTTTTAGCACTTACGCGCACTTTAATTCAAAACACAAATCAAACAAACAGAAACAAACAAACACCTAGCTCCCTCGGAGCACTCACTAAACATATGCAGGTCCCTGACTGACACGCAGGACAGCTAAGCTGTTTACCTGACATATAACACCAAAGCAAAACACTTTAATAAAACCAGACGCAGGTTTCAAACAGAGCTTAACGACTTTCAGCCATGCTCTTCACTCCACAGCAGCAGCAGCCTCGAGCAGACTGGAGCTTCCCTTTTATATCCTGTACCTGGCTCTAATTTTTAATAATTGCCAGGTGCAGGTGATAATTAACCAATTAACAATTAAATTAAACAATTAGCTTGGCAAGGAGGCTTTTTAACCCCATCCCTGCCATAAAACATCCTTATGATTTGCAGGCCCCCTGTCCTGCTACATCTGTTACTATATATATATATATATATATATATATATATATATATATATATATATATATATATATAGACACACAGCTGTAGTCAAAGTTTATAATTTATAGAAATTTCTTTGAAAACAAATAATTCTAGGAAAAATCTTTTGTAGCAAAAGTTTTGCTTTTGTGGATGAGGAAAACCAGTTACAAGAAATAGATCTGTACAATTATTTATTTCACTACCGGCAGTTCAAAAGTATTCATACCTTGACAAGAAAAATGAAATTAATAGCTAGTTGAGGCACCATTAGCAATAATAACCTCTTTTAAACGATTAAGATATTTGTCAGTGAGCTTTTGGCATGATTGTTTAGTGATTTTTGACCATTCTCCAATGCAAAATTGTTTCAGTTCATTCAAATTCCGAGGACTTCTCTTGTGCACAGCCTTCTTCACCTCATACCACAAGATTCTCAATCGGATTTAGATCGGGACTTTGACGAGGCCATTGCAGAACCTTGGTTTTATTCTTCTTTAACCATTCTGAAGTAGATTTTGATGTGTGCGTCGGATCGTTGTCATGTTGGAAAAACAAGTTTTGTATCGAAGGGTTTCAGATTATTGGCCAATACTTTTGGTATGCTAGAGAATCCATTTTACCATGTATTGGAACTAAATTCCCTGTGCCATTAGAGGAAAAACAGCCCCATAGAAGGATATTACCACCTCCATGCTTGACAGTAGGTATGGTGTTTTTTTCTTTGTACCTCTCCAAACGTAACGACTACCAGAATTCATATCCGTCATTCAAATGTTGTTTTGCAAACTTTAAGCAATTGTCCTTGTGACATGTTCCTAAGAGTGGCTTTGTCCTTTACCTGCGACCATTGAGACCTTCACCGTGCAATACTGGACCTGTGGTTGAAATGGAAACCCCAGTCTCACTTGCAGACAATTCACTCTGAATATCTTTGGCAGTCAATCTCGGATTGTTATTAACCTTCCTCACAATTCTTCTGGTGAAAGAGCCTTCTTTCTTCCAGACTGAGGGAGCGTTGTGACAACACCATGAGTCTTGTACTTCTTGATAATAGAAACATTTGAAAGTGTGATACTCAAATGCCTGGAAATCTTTTTCTGCCTAAGGTCTTCAGATAGCACTTTACTTTTTCCCATATTGACTTATTGGTAATGACAGCATTCAACCTATGCCTAACCTTTTAATACTCTCTAAGAACGTTCATCTACAAGCCTGCATTTTCTAGACTTTTCTAGAATTATTAGGTTCTGCATTACCATAAGCAAAACTTTTGCTGCAAAACATTTTTCCTAAAATTTTCTGTTTTCGAAAAATGTATAGAAATTATAAATTTCCACTGGGGTATGTAAACGTATGACTACAACTGTATGTGAATAGAGCCCAGGGTGTGGTGTTGATGAAACCCTCTGCTGTAATTGCTGTATTCTACTTGGAAAGGTGCCTTGGCCCTGGGTGTATAACGTGTCTGTGTTTCTCAGTTGTTTTGCTTCTCATTGGCAGATGGAAAGGAGTATGATATCTACATTTCTTACGCACGGAATGCAGATGAGGAGGAGTTTGTTCTGCTCACGCTCCGGTCTGTTCTGGAAAACGAGTTTGGCTACAAATTGTGCATCTTTGACAGGGACAGTCTACCCGGGGGCAGTAAGTACACAGCAGCTCCTCGACCATCCACTCACATAAACATTCCCCTTTGTATTGATGATGGCAAACATTATTAGCATCTTTTAATTTTTTTTTTAGATATTTTGAGTTATGAAATGATGCAATGTTGAAATGTTTTTTTTTTCATTCAGAGATTTCATTTAATGCCACATATGCTTTCAGTACAGTATTGATAACCCTCCAGGTGTACTTCTTAGTACACTTGGAAGGCAAGCAAGAGGGAAAACAAAGGCTATCACAAAAAAACATTTAAACAGCAATTTCAAAAACATGCTTATGCTTCATGCTCTTTAACAATAGTCCGACACACAAAACTACAGTTTGAGAGCAGGATCCTCGCTTCCTTGCAGCAGTTCCTGTGGCTGAAAACCTAACTTTTCAATGCCTTGTTTCTCAGCGATCACAGACGAGACTCTGAGATTCATCCGGAGAAGCAGGTGTGTCATTGTTGTCCTGAGCCCCAATTACCTCATCCATGGAACCCAGGCTCTGCTGGAGCTCAAGGCTGGGCTTGATAACATGGCCCTGTCTGGCAGCGTGCGGGTTGTACTGGTTCAGTTCAGACCAGTGAAAGCTGCTGGCCAGGTGAAAGAGCTGAAGCGCGCCAGGGCAGCGCTGACGGTTTTTAAATGGAAGGGGGAGAAGTCCACTGACCTCCGCTGCAGGTTCTGGAAGCAGCTCCATGTAGCGCTCCCGGTGAAGAGAAAGCTCACCCCACAAACTACCCCTCGGAAAAGGTTCTGCCTTCTAGCCTGAAGGACATATGCCAGTGTTAAACTTTGGGAATTTTTTGTTTGTTTGTTCTCAATTGGTTTTAAATACTGCGGTGCGGAACGTGTTTATCTTGTGTTAAGTCCACCCACTGCAGAGCTAGAAAGCTTAGCAGATGGAGGCACAGAGTGATGGATAACGCTGCTCTGTGGCTACCACCATGGGCCTTAGGAGGGCGCTGTAGACCACAACACTGACGAGCTACGATCACATTGCCATGGAAACTTGTTTTTCTCATGAAGGGTTGCTGTTAAGATCAGTATTTCTTTTACATGCCAGTTTAATTTTTATATAGTTGTATTTTATGTCAGGTAAAATATATATATTTTTTTTTTAAATGCATGTGAAGACTTGTTATGGTTTATGATTTCAGCACATTGAATGTGAATCATTTGTCAACTTTTCTGTTGCTATGTTTATATATTTTTTTTGCATATTTTGTATCTTATTTTTTATTTTGTAATTTTATAGGAGAATAAAGAATTGTATATATTTTTAACCAGTTTTTTTTTCTTGTTTGGTATTATTATTTTGATCCATTTCCATTTACTACGAGATCAGTAGGGACTTTACTTACAGAAGGTTAAAGAGAGCCGTTTCAATTAACATTAAAGTTAGCATATCATGTTTCCATAGAGAGTGTACTACACTTTCTCACTGAGGCATTACATACTGTGGAAATCTCTGTGTACTGCGATTGGATAAAACTAACCAGGGATATTCTGCACACAGTCTCCCTTAACCCTAGCTGTGATCTTTAGAACCCACACATGCTTCTGTTCTCCAATCTCATCCCAATATGCATTGCTTGCGTTGAACCATGCCTGCTTCTTCCAGACAGATTTGTTTATTTATTTGTTATTACTTCCAAGAGAGACCCGAATGAAAAAGCAGGGGACTCTGAATGCTTTCTCGTCTGCTTGTCTCTTTAGATGCAGCGGAGGCAGTGTTGAGGTTTATTCAGCGTAGCCGCATACTGATGGCCATCCTGAGTCCAGATTATGTGAATGAAAAGAGCATCAGCATGCTGGAGTTCAGACTCGGGGTTCTCTGTCAAAACACAGGTGACACCAAGATCATCGTCATCAATTACAAACCCGCCGACTCCCCCTGCGCTGAGCTCCTACAGCTCAAACAAACAGCTTTCATCAAGTGGAAGGGGAAGAAATCCAAGAGCCCCCAGTCCAAATTCTGGAAGGCGCTACGCCTGGCCCTCCCTTTGAGAACCTTGGCTGCGGGCATCCGCTTGATAGACAGCTCCTCCTCCCATTCGGACATCAGCGTGGATCGGCGTCCAGCTAGAAAGGAGGCGGGCAAGAAAACGAGGCAGAGCGTCGCCTCGAAGCCTGCACAGAGCTCCAGCACGAAACCCAGAAGAGGAGCCTCTCCTTGCATGCCCTGCAGGGTTTGTGTGACCTACCTGGACAATGAGAAAGTGGATCATTGCCTGAGCTGTGGAGCCTCACAGCCAGGATGGCAGAGCCACCTCTCCAGAACCAAGAGCCTTGGCACTGAAATCAGCTGGACTCACATGAGACCTAAACTAGACTTCCAGCAACACAGGGCCCCAGCTCACAGACATGCTCACCACTGCTCCCCTGCCTGCCTTATCCAATCAAAGAGGCAGCTGTGTTCTTTAGCAGGTAGACAGGAACAGTCTTTGTAGGACGAATCTGCAATATAGTCTTTTTTTATTTAAAATATGACTGTAAACTAGTCTGAATTCATGTGGAATGGGCATTTTGCCTATTTGTTTTAAAGAAAAGCCTTTGGATTTAGGTGTACATGTACAGGTACAGGATACTAATTGATAAAATAAAGGTTTATCAGTTATTGAAATGGAACTCAAAATGGGATTCGTTGCTGAGCTGTTTGGTTGTGGGGATTCTCAAAGTAAAACTATTACACTTGTCTGGTGTAATTCAGGCTTTTTCAGTCTAGAACACAGTGTAAAGGTAAACGTGCAATTTTCTTTGTACTGTACTTGTTGTAGTGTTCAGAATGTCACAGCACCACCTACTGGAGATTTAACACATTACAACAGATGGCACAGAATCTCTTCCAACACCTGTTCAGGTAATCAGACTGAACTGTGTTAATATAGGGTGGATTGACTGCAGAAGAGGACACTTACACCTGTGCTTTGAATGTCAGGAATGCAGGAACACACACAGCTGCTTGTATAAGGTAATATGTAAATACAGTGAGAACGCTATGCATCCAGCATTAATACAAACATGATCAGTTAACGTGCAATGAATAAGATCACATATGTTTTAATAGACTTTAATGTTTAATGTCTCATGCAAAATGTACAGTGTAAAGCCATGGTAAACCATGAAAACTCACAACGTATCCTTCTTTCACCAAGGACACATAATAAAACTGACGCAAACATTCATACTTTATTATTATTATTATTATTATTATTAATAGTAGTAGTAGTAGTAGTAGTCCTATTTAATGGGTAGATTCAATGTAGCATTCTCATCAAGAGATCGACCAATTAACACATTTTAAATGAAAAAAAAACAGGTGAAAGGTCTGTAAATTAAATTTGTAGAAACAACGTGTGTGTGTGTGTGTGTGTGTGGGGTGGGGGGGCTTGGTGGGTACAGAGTACGCCATTAAGATCCCACTGGTCGACAAAGTCCGCCATGTCGCCAGCGGACTCTCCATGGACATGCTGTAACATAACCCAGGACGGGCCACAGTCAAAGAGACCCTCCCCAGTGATCTTACGCTTCCTGGTCTTGTAGATGGCCAGTCTAGTAAGACCCAGGAGCAGATTTACCAGGTGATCTCTCGCTTTGATGGAGTCATAACCAGAGTGCCCAAAAATAAGGAGAGTTGCTGAAAAATGCAGCCAGTACTGCAGCAGGAGGTTCTTCAGTAGCAAGAAGAATGGCTGCAGTCTGGTGCAGAAAAAATAAATGTGAACTACCGACTGACCGACTGCTGGAGCTGCAGGTCCTGCAAGGTGCTCTTCTTCTCCTCGTACGTGCTCTGCTCGAGTTGGTCCCCACGAGCTAGGCGGCTTTCCAGATCAATCAGCTCCCTTTCCAGCCACTCGATCCGTGAGTCCCTCCACATGCTTGCGTCCCTCGTGTAATTGCGCTTTCCCCACGTCCCACCACTGATGTTACATCGGGAAGTGAGATTGCCTGCTATGCCAGACCGTCCAAAAGTCCCAGAAGGACTGCACAAAGCTTTCGTCCTCCAACAAGGCCGTGTTAAAGGGCAGTGTTAAAGTTTCCCGTGCCTAGCTGACACAAGGGAAACCGTCTTGGCCACCAGGCAGTGGTCTGTGAACCGCGCCGGTCTTATGTCGGAGGAGCGAATGCAATGCGTGTGGTTCCGCGAGATGTAGAACCTCTCAATCTGGGACTGAGACACCCGCCCCTCCCTCACCCTGGTGTAGGTGAAGGCTGAGGCATCCAGGTGTTGCCATCAGCAGATGTCGACCAGAGAGAGTCGAGCGAGCAGCTCCCTCGGAGCTCCTGACGAGAGAGCATAGTGTTCTTGCCCCACCCTGTCTGCAGCCTCGAGGGTGCAGTTGAAGTCACCCCCGAGGACCACACACTCGTCGGCGCTGATGTTACTCATATAGGTGGATATGCGGCAAAAGAAATTGACTCTCACCGGACCCGTGGAAGGAACGTACATGTTCAAGAGGTGAACGATAGTGTCTCCACCCTGGATCTGGTGGTGTAACAGATGGCTCAGCACGATGTTGACCAAATCGAGTACTGTGGGAATGAAGGACCTGGAGAAGAGCTTCGCCACCCCACAAGATGACTCGGTGAGGTAGCTGAACACGATGGATCTGTCTCCAGTTTGGGCCCTTCTTTGGACGGGATCTACTCTCTCATTTTCTTCCCCTTCCTTGGTTGCGGTCACCAGACTGGGCTTCACCATCACTACGGAGCCCAGGACCCCCTCGCACGATGACCATGCTGAGAACTGGGCCCTCAGTGGTGGGTTGGGGACTGGTTTCATGGCCCTGTTGCATGTCAGGGATGGGATCTACCCCAAAGGCACCTAAAAACTAGAAAATAAGAAAATAGAGCCGAGCAATGTGCCTGAAGCACGGGATTAAAACAAAATGATTTTTAAAATTAAAACTAAAACAGTTTTGTGATTAAAACTAACATTAAAGAAACAAAAGAACGTGCTTTTTAATTTAAAAAAAAATGTTTCAGTGAAATAAAAATTTAAAATAGAAACAAAGGCAAACAAAGGCACAATGGCGCCCACCTGCACTTGCAAACACTAACCACTGAAACCAAAAGATTTCTACCCAGAAAGGTGCCCTACTACTTTAGAAAAAAAAAAAAAAAAACATTTCAAAAATAAAAAGTTTGAATAACTTTTAATTGTTTTTAATGCACTACTGGAGGAGCTCTGAAAAAGAGCGACCTGTCAGTAGCCCTAGTGTTAGTAGTAGTAGTGTTAGTAGTAGTAGGAGGAGTAGGAGTAGGAGTAGTAGTAGTGTTAGTAGTAGGAGTAGGAGTAGTAGTAGTGTTAGTAGTAGTAGTAGGAGTAGGAGTAGGAGTAGTAGTAGTGTTAGTAGTAGGAGTAGGAGTAGTAGTAGTAGTAGTAGTATATCATCAGCATCATCACAATTATCATCATACTCTAGTAGTAGTGTTAGTAGTAGTAGTAGTAGTAGTAGTGTTAGTAGTAGTAGGAGTAGTAGTAGTGTTAGTAGTAGTAGGAGTAGTAGTAGTGTTAGTAGTAGTAGGAGTAGTAGTAGTGTTAGTAGTAGTAGGAGTAGTAGTAGTGTTAGTAGTAGTAGTGTTAGTAGTAGTAGTAGTAGTAGTAGGAGTAGGAGTAGTAGTAGTGTTAGTAGTAGTAGGAGGAGTAGTAGCAGTCGTAGTTGAGCATGCTGCATTTGGCAGCAAAGCCAGACTGTTCCATAGTCCATAAAAAACAATTAGATGCCAACGAAGGTGTGGAATGTGCATTGTAATGCTGAATGTTATTTATTCATTTATTTATTTAATGCATTCTAGGTTTGGAATTGTGGTGGAAAGTACTTCCTTCTAAATACGTGTTTATTTCTTCAATTGTTCTGCTGAGTATGACTTACGGGTTCTGGTGAAGAGGTCTCAGACAGATTACCTCGGATTGAAAACCGGTTTGAAGACCGGTAATCTAGTTATTGGCATATACTTAGCTTCACTCGGGTCACTGACACAGAATGCGGCAGCTGTAATCTCTGTTCCCTCTCATTTTGTATACAGAATTTACATTTACTATAGTCTTTTCAATCAGTCGATGAAATAGTTTGTGCACATGGAAAAAGAGAAGTCTAAGCAGAAATAGAGGCCAATGCAGAACAACCCACACAAACGGACCCGTGCAGTGGCCTCCACAGAGATTGATCTATTAGAGCTTTGTTGTACTGAAACGTTTTGATTTAATTCCAGTTTGTGTATACTGCATTTAGAATGGTGTTCAGTGCCACGGGGACACTTAGCAAACAACAAACCATCTAATAACTGGCAGTTTTTTTTTTGTTAAGTCCTCTGGACTGCTTCTCTTGTGTTTACACAAAGCAGCCAGTCCTAAAGCCTGTAATTTTGCAAGTGTCCTTTTGAACTGTGATGGAATGTTAAGCAGGGCTCACCTGTTAACAGGTGAGCAGGTTCAATAGCCCCCACATAGCAGGCAGGTGACTTTGAGCCAATGCAGTGTACATTGGCAATGGAAACAGAATCCGGGTGTGGTTGGAATTCACTTGCATGAATCCTAGCACAAGTGCCTCAGAAAAGGAAAAAGAAAAAGCCATGAAAACAATGATACAAGGAAGACCTCAACGCAGCACCTGGCTTAATGTGTACAGATGGTGCTTGCCCACTTATTTATAACCGTCACTGTTAATTGGCCTGATCTGTTTGAGTTGTGTATCACTGGTATTATAAAACTGGCAAAGCCTTGTGTTTATACAGCAATTACTGTACATGCTGCACAGGCTGGTGTCGCAGTGTTAGAGTGGATTTGCAAAGCACTGGTTGTCAATGAAACTTTGATTTATATGGCACTCAGCAAATGACACTTGTAAAGTGTTAAGCAGCTGCATCACCTTTGCAATGTGCATGTATCACTTTCATTAACAAACCCAAAATATGACAGCACCTGAAGAGACACAAAAAAGGTTAGCTTCAATAATGCTCTATGTTGCATACTACACAAACACAACAGAAAAAAAAAACTGATCAGAAGTGGTCAAAACACCAAATAAATCCATTCCAGATCATTACCAGAAACTAGCTGGTGAAGATGACTAGCGTGAAAGGAATTCAGCACATAGGAACACTTTTCAAACTCTAGAAAAAAAAAAAAAAAATATTGACAACATAACCCATTCAGTGCCATTGTCCTCATTTAAAGACAGGCTGTGAGGAGGCTGTGTGGTCCAGATGTTAAAGAACTAGGCTTATAAGCAGGAGGTCCCACTTCAAATCCCAGCTCAGCCACCGACTCACTGTGTGACCCTGAGCAAGTCACTTAACCTCCTTGTGCTGCGTCTTTTGGGTGAGACGTTGTTGTGAGTGACTCTGCAGCTGATGCATAGTTCACACACCCTAGTCTTGTATCTTGTAAAGCGCTTTGTGATGGTGGGCCAGTGAAAAGTGCTAGCTATGTATATATACTTTCTTTCTACACCAGTCTCATTATTCTATTATATTACAGTATGTTTTAAAGTGCTTTTCTTTTACATTAACATTCCTTTCATAACGTCTGAACCATGTAGACCCTGCTGGGAACAGAACCGTGTAGACCTTGCCTCAACTTTCAAGTTGAACTTCAAATTTCATAATCACTTCGTAGCATTGTAAAGAGTGGAATTCAGATTTAAAATAGCTTTCAAATGTATGCCCTTGTTTTCAAGACAAGGAAATGCATATTAAAAAAACCCACAAAAAACAACCGCCAAAAAACGATGAAGTGAGTGGCAATTGAAGTTACGCCCTTAAACCGGTCCTCTACGGCTTCTGCATGCCACACAAGTTTTAAAAGACAAATAACATTTAAACAAGTTACACAATTACACATTCAAGAATTTAAAATAATAAATGCATTTTTTAATAATTACAAAAATATATTTATAATCCACCATCTATCTCACAAAGTACATCACCAATACACCAATTCAGAGCAAACATTTCAAAATGTACTGTAATATTTAAAATCCAATTTAATCATAGTGATAATCAACATTTTAAAAACAGTGATAGCATCTGTTTCACCAAGGCTAGCAAGCTGAGCCTTCCTGCTTTTTAAAATAGCAAGTTTTATGAAAATTAGTCAATTGACATAAAATGTCCTTCCCTTACTATATGGGACACCAAAATTTGTTCGGAGAAATTCAAACCTAAATCCACAAATAGACGCTTCATTAAACCAAAAAAAAAATTAGTCTATTACAAAATACATGGAATACAGTCTCTCTTTGATCACAGAAAGGGCATATATCTGATTGTGCAGGATCCAGTATGCACAGATGCAAGTTAACAGCAATGAATGTGTGTAAGAGCTGCCACTGCAGGTCTCCTGACCGCTTAGGAAGTGAAGATTTATAGAGGCTCCTCTGGGCCATTATGTTTTATTTGGACACATATTTCATACATTTTATCTATATTTGGCAGGGGGAGATGTGTCAATTTTTTTTCTTTTTTAACAAGCGGCAATCATCATCTTCATCCAAAATTACTGGAGGAGAAATCAGTAGAGAGGGGAAAGGGGTCTCCAGTGAGTCAGAATTATTCTCAGAGAAAACAGTTTCAAAAACTTCCTTCTGCTCATTGGATAGGGCTGCATTTATCTGAGAAAGCAGCACCCCAGTGATCCTGACAGATTGCATTTCCAGAGTCCAAGCCAACTGCTCTGGGCTTCTCCATTTGGAGTTCTCCAAATCTACAATATTCTTTGTCACCCCAACTTTCACCATTAATTTTATGATGCCTCTGACCCTATTAAACGTAATTTTAAAGCACAAATAAGAATAATTCATAATTCTTGTAGCAACCAATAAGGATCAAGGGACTCCACCTCTTTTAACTTTCAAACTCCACCACACACTCATCAAATTCTGATAGAACAGGGGCAGATTTGAGACATTTAGTTTACTACTGTCCAAGAGGACCCAGTCCCCCAGCCTGCCGCAGGAGAAACAGCCCCAGATCCATCCATGGCAGCTTCTCATCACTGTACAGTATCTTCTTCATACTCTGCAGCCTGAAGGCTTTATGCCTACAGGACAGGTCCTTCAAACCTTGTCCCTCCTCCTCTAAGGACAAATATGAGACACTCTGTAATCCGGCCCAGAAAATATGTAAGTTCTTCTGAATTTCTTTAAAAGATCCTTCTGAGGTTCTGTACATATAAGCTTATGCTAAAGCATAGATCCTGCAAGATTATTAATAATTAAAACCCTTCCTGTGTAAGATTATTTTGGAAGGATTCATTGCCATTTCCTCAAGTGCCTTTTTATCTTTTCTAAAATTCCTTCCCAGTTTTTCCTAACTGTTTTTTCATTCCCCAAGAACACTCCTAGATATTTCAGACCCTCCTGCCCCCATTTCAAGCCAACCGGTAAAACGGGTCCCAGATCCCATCCACTTTCCTATTAAAAAAGCTTAACTTTTTTGCCAATTAACTCTTGCCTAGATATTTTTTCAAAAAGTTTTAGTCTTTCATACAGGTTATTTACATCTGTTTGATTTGTGACGAGCACAGAAACATCATCTGCATAAGCAAAGGAATGGAGAGTCCAGTTAAAACTTGCTGAAGCCTGTTAATAAGGGGTTCAATAGACAGGAAATAATGAATTCCCGATAGCAGGCAGCCTTGCCTGATACCCCAGTGGACTGGAAAGGTGCACTCAGCACCCCATTGATCTTCAGCAAATTAAAAATGTCACAGTACAGGAAGTGTATGTGGGATATAAATCCCGGGCCAAACCCGAAGGCTTCAAATACCTTCCAAAGATAATTGTGGTCGACTCTGTCAAAGGCTTTCTTCTGATTAAGAGAGATAAGTCCTGCAGGGAAAATGAAGAGCTCAGAGGCAGCCAATATGTCTCAAATAAAAAAAAAATATTATCAAAAAAACATCTATTTGGCACAGTAGCTTTGGTCTGAGTGAATGATCTTACCAATTACAGAGCTTAACCTGTTAGCGAAGGCTTTGGACATGATTTTATAGTCTGCGCCTAACAAGGACACTGGCCTCCAGTTTTTGATATCACACAAATCACCTTTTTTAGGGAGCAGAGTTATCACTGCTCTCCAACAACTCAGAGACAGCTCCCCTTTCACAATGCTTTCAGCATAAACTGTATACAGGTCAGTTCCAAACATAGTCCAAAAAGATTTAAAAACTCAATGGGCAAACCGACTTTCCTCCTTACAGCCCAGCTAGAGCATCAGAGAGCTCTTGTATCGTCAATAGTTGTTCCAAAGGTTATTTCACATCTTCAGAAATCCTCAGCAGAGCATTCAAGAAAGGCTGGATTTCCTCAGGCTGCCCTCCAGCCTCCGCTGTGAACAACTCTGAATAAAAACTCATAGCACAACATTGGATCTCTCCGGGCTCCCTCAGTTCTTCCCCCACCAGTGTTCTCAGGAAGTGTATGGTTTTACACTGAGCACTCTTTTTCTCTGAACCAAAAATAACTGTATTGAGATGTCAGCATCTGTAAGGTATTGCACCCAAGACCTCACCAGTGTCCCCTGCACCTTGACATTTAGCAGCTCAGCAAGCTGTTTTTTTCTTCTTTTGAGGTCTTGAATCGACCTGTTTTGGGATCAGACTGCAGAGCACCCTGAAGCTCTAACATGTCCTTCTCCAGCTGTTCCAAAGTCTCAGTTAACCTCTTTGTGACATTAGCATTGTTAGCTTTTTCTGATTAAGATATTCAAATAATGCTGCTCTTTTCAGTTTGTCTCTACAGCCATTAACATTTAAAGATCCAAATGCTAAAGAATTCATATTAGCTTGAAAGAGAAATGAAGTACAGAAAAAAGAACACACAAACACAGACATGAAAAAAATTGAAAAAATGCTCTGCAATTCATTTTATTATTTTTTTTATACTGTTTGCATACTTTGGCAATCACCCACCCCTCTTGTACATAAGTTTTGGATCCTGATTCTTTCTGGAATTTCATCACTGACCTCAGATGGAGCCTTCAGCTCTTTGGCACTACTATCTGCCTTATCACTTGTTACCTCTGTCGCTTTCATCTGATTATCAATTCCTTCAGCTGTATTTTGCTGCATTTTATCCACAGAGACTTTAGCAACAATTGCACCCTGGCCACTGCTACTCGCAACCTCTGTGTCTCTGGACTGCACCCCAGACTGCCTATTTTTCTCTTTCTCTCCATGCTCACTCTCACCTTTACCTCTCTCTTCACCACCTGCCTCATTCTGCTTTTCTGGGCAGTTTTTAACAATACGCCCCTATGCACCACAACTGAAACATTTCATTGCCTCTGTACTAGCAAAAATAATATAATCAGTCCCCTCTACTTTTAATCTAAGCAAGATGTTCAAATCTTGATAAATGTCTTTCAAAACCATATTTAAATGTCTCCGAAAAGACATGTAACACCATGTTTCAGTTTCTGAGACTTGGAACCAAGCAGCATTCTTTGGGGGCTGTTTCCAATCTGATCGTACTTTCAAAGCTCTGCTTCTATTTACTAATTTTTAATAACAGGAAGTACCTTCAATAAAATAACTCTTCTAAAAGGTACCGCAAGCGGCATTGCAGTAACAAAAGAATAATTAATCACAATCCCCTTTTCCACTACTTTAGACACACGTTCAATGTCGCTTAAAAAAGCAACAACTGACCCATTCATTGTGGACGCAGACATTATGTTGTTGCACCCAACTCCAAAACACATTTTTCTAAAGCCACAAAGTTATCTGTCATTATTTTTACCCCATGGCGACGGGTTAACTTTTCAAAATGAACATCTGGGGGAGGAGCTCTGCTCCCCTCCCCAAGTTGGCCATTCTGGCTTTCTCAAAGCTGACCAAGTCAGCTTACACAGTAAAGCACAAAGAAAGACAACTATAACAAAAAAACTAAAAAAAACTAAATAAACAGAAAACAGAAACGCAATCACTCACCTACTCTCTCTTCCTCTCCACCCTCCTGCAGCAGCACACACACACTTACCTTTCACTCCCAGCATGCACCAACACACAGAAAAGTACATAGAAAGATAAAGAGATAGAGAGATAGATAGATAGATAGATAGATAGATAGATAGATAGATAGATAGATAGATAATCCCATAAGTCAAGGGTCTCCAACCCTGGTCTTAACTGGTTCTAACTGCACACTAAATTAATGAATAGGACCAATTAAGCTTCTAATAAGCACTTCATTGGTCCAATTAAGTAATTTAGGGTACAGTTGGAACAAAAACCAGGAGGGACACTGGCCTTCCAGGACCAGGGTTGGAGACCCCTGGTTTGGGTGGTAGATAACCCAAGGTTATCTGGAGTCAGAACTTGATAGAACACACCTCGATAAGAACCCAGAGGCAGAAGCTGCTGCAGTGCAGTTATTAAACTGAGAGATTGGGGCCTGTTGACTTGCTGGTAATGGTTATGACTTATTCATGCTGTTTACTCTGATCTCGCCTCCCAGCAGTAAACCCTTCTTTGATAACAGAGGAGACAGTTCTCTTTGCTGGTGGGGCTGATGCTTCTACAGCAACAGCACTGGCTGCCAATGCGCTCGTGCTCTTTCGGTGCTCCTTCAGAAGGTAATAATGTGACGTAAAAAAGAGAAAGGTCTTGTCTATTGCTGGAACAATGGGAGGCCTGTTTAACCACATTCTTGAGAACAGTTGAGTAACACGCGAGCAGCACCTTCCTCTTAAACCTATAATTTGCCATTTATTGCTGTATCTCAGGTGCTGTAATCTGATCTTGTAAACTCCTCTCCGTTCGAGAAGATTGCACATGTCAAAATGCGCAACAGTACAGGACAGGGGAGCTCAGGAGACAGAATACCTGTAATTAATAAACCCAACCTCCCCGGTGGAGAAATGGACTGCAGCGATCTCCCTGGCAGGATAGGAGACCCTGCTTTTCATGACTAGTGCATTCGCATTACTGCTCCTTGTGTCTCTCTCACTGCAGGAAATCAATGGAAACCCCATTCCAATGTCAGCTGCCTCACTCGTACCAATTAAAAACCAAAGGACAGTCTTATTATCTGCACATCATTTTGTTCTGAAAGAAACTTTGCAATATTAAAAAGATATTAAGCTCCGAAGTTCTGGTACCTGTTGAGCTTCACATGGAAGAATCACATTGACCTTTCGAGTACCTCAGGATCATATGGGTGGATTCACATGGAATAGCAGGTGGTCCATAGAGCATTGCTGATGTCACAGGGGTGTCACCTGAGAGGTCGAAAGGACCAGTTCACTCGGCAGCCACAAGGGGGTGTAGATCATACACTTGGGCAGGATGTTAACAGCTCAGTGAAGAAGGCAGATAAACCTTGTAATTCTAGTCACAGAAGAGTAAAGAAGTCAACAGCACTGATGACTGAAACAGGAAACGAAGAAGAAGAACACACCAGTTAAGAAACAAAGTTCAGAATTTAGAATGCTGCCCTTATGGTCTTAAAACTACAGTTTTGCTTTGAGACAAGTACATTGAATGCTTAAAAGACCAACGCATCTTGGAGCATGTTCTGCATGGCTGTGGAGAGCTTGCACCAGCTCTTGATTAAATAGTAGAGTTTCAGGGCTGGCAGGTGCAATGCCGATTCTTGGTTTGCATATCTAGCAGGGACAGGTGCACAGAATGAAGGAGTGTAGGAATGCAGGAAATCAAAGTCCATGTTTGCAAGCAGCAGTGTTATCAGGTTTTATGGAATAATAGGGTCTGACATTGTGACTGACAACACGCTTCCCTGGTCATAAAAGCAAAAACAAAATAAATAAATAATAATAATAAAAAGGGGTAACTTCAGTTTAGTGTACACTTGCTTATCAGATGTTTTGAAGCATATAAAGATAGTGTTGGAAACATACAAATAAAATAAAGAAAAAATATGCTATGGCTGGTTATATTAGATGCCTATGCGCTGGGTTGATGGCTTTCAAGACTGTTCACCTTACCCAGTTTGTACCGAAATAAATGTCTGTGCAGTGACAAAATAGTTGGTGCGCATTGTTACCAGGTCATGGTCAGGTAAGGACTGCCTAAAATGTAGGTCTTTTTTTCGAATGCTGATCACTAATTCTTAAAGATAAGGTCGGTGCTTTGTATATTCCGACTCAGTAATTGCCTTTGTTCCAATAAATGGTGGGCAGTAGAGTTTCAACCCTCAAGATAAGGATAGAGATCACCAGCCTGAAGCCAAATTCATCAGTCAGGCCTCAATGCTGTCAAAACGTTCTCTGACAGGGGGCTAACTGTATTAACCCATTAAGTGCCATTGTCCTCATTTGAGAACAAGCTACTCTGTGATTTATTGGAGCATTTTTTAACTGGCAACCAACTTTAAAAAAAAATGTTCTCTTTAACTCTATTATTATGATACGTTACTTTAAGTTTGTTAATTGCAAAAGTTACATCTAAATGTAACTGTTAATTCTCCAGATATAGCCCTTTAGATGCTTTTATAAAGCCTCAATATACAATAAGAAACTGAAGCCTAAAATGATACATTTCTTGGTGTTTTTCTCCCCACAGATGATAAAGCTCAGTTTTTTGTGTTGAGCTTCATAGCCAGAGTGAAATTTCACTGGTCTGATTACAGGCACGTCTAACTTGACTTAGGTACTTAGTAATTAGGTACTTAATGAGTTAATGCTGGACACAGACAAACAGACACAGACAGACAGAGACAGACTGACACAGACAGAGACAGACAGACACAGAGAGACAGACACAGACAGATAGAGACAGACAGACACAGACAGACAGACATACAGATGTTTTTATCTTCTAGTTTTCAAGCAGTTGAAGTTGTTTAAAGGAAGAATGGTAACCCAGTTAAGATTGAAAGAGTCCCCTGTGTCTTCAGTCCAAGTAAGGCTTGGTTATAGTCCAAAGCATACATCACTTATAAAGGGGTTTACTTGCTGTAGCATAAAATAGCTTTTGCGTGTGAATGAGCCAATTAGATGCAATTTGTTGCTTGTTCTTTCTTTTCCATAGTGACTCTGGTATTGTGTTACATATAAGTCTGTATAGGGAACATGTTGCTGCTGCTTCAGTAAAACATGTGAGAGTCTAAGGCAATCAGAGTTGGAGCAGTGATTGAAGGGAGTCATGGAAAAGCATTCAAAAAGCAGGCAAGGTGAGCACACCCAGTATTTTATTTTTCACAGAACCCAATTAAACTAATTCTTTATAACTTCAAGAACTGCAATGTTATTTGAGAATAAAACATTTATAAGGGAAGTTTTGTGTACCATGATTTAGAGCCGTACTGATCCATGATGGCACCCTGTGCGGGATATGAATCCAGCACTCCCCACCGGTTAGTGGATAAAATAAATAAATAAATAAAGGGTTGAAAATCTTTGTAAATGTCCCATGCAATGCACCAATAGAAACGAAACTTAGAGCCTACAAATGTACTTGTCTTGCTTTCAGTTATGCCAAGTCATTGATGCATGGTCATAGTTCAGAAAGTTGGCCAATGCAAACTCATGGATATAACGGCTAGATTGGACAAGCTTTCTTGGCTCATCATGGTTCAGAAATAATTTTGATCAGCTTACTGAAACTTTGTTGGATTGTTAGGGAACTTGCAAATAAATTACCTCCATCCATGCTGTTAGTTGGATGGGTAAATGTTTATTTGCATGTAAATTGTTATATTTTGTGAAGATCGGAACTAAGTTTTAGGCTACCAATAATCAGGATAATAATTACAATTAATAATAGAAGAAGCTAAACTGGGAAATGCTGCCAGTCTCTCTGTTGGGTAGATTTTCTCTGGAAGGTTCCCAGCCCAGAATAAAGAAAAGGGGACTCTCATTTGCTAAACTAGGAGGGCTATCCTTGCCTGTTCTTGAGAAATATTATTTGGCTGAAAGGATATATGTGGTGCAATACTGGATTTTCAGAAATGTTAATGCTGGACGTACCCTCATGAAAACATCTGGAAAACAATCCGACTATTCACGCTGAACTGCTCCCAAACAAAATGTTTTAGCATTTAAAAAAATAAATAAAGAAATACAAATAAAAAAATATATATCTATATATTTTACATACACTAAGGGCTTGGTTTTCAAAAGGGTCAAAATAAGGTAGCAAAATGATTTGCATTACCTGATTTATGTAACTAAATCAAGTTAGTTATATTTTTAAGAGTACACATTTTATATCAACCCTTATGTTTAGTGACCCAAATTAAGTTTTAAAAATCGCTTTATGACCTAGTTCTTATTTTGCCCCTTTTGAAAATCAGGCCCTGATGTCTGTTATAACGTTTAAAAATGTTTAGGGTTACTAGACAATGAGTATTTAAAACTGGAGAATATTGCGCTCACAAAATAGAAAGCTTGGTACCAGCACTGCAAGACATCTCACAAAATGACACACAGCACAGCCAGTCTCAATACAATATAGCAAAGGAAATCGTTCATTTCTTTCAAATCGGACTCGACTTCAAAATGGCTACAATATAGCATACACACTAATAACTGAATCGAATAAATGTGATTGCTGCATGCTGAGTCAAAAAAAAAAGACCATGAAAACGAAAGCATAAAAACCGGACAATATTAGCCTAACACTTCTGCCCTTTTTACATACAATATAGTACCCCAAAGGTCTTTATCAATAAAACATAAAAACCATACAGATATCACAGATCACAGAAATAACAAACAAGCAGTACAATGCATACAGTTAAAATAAATAAATAAATAAAATACATGAAATAAAAAATAAATAAATAAAAGACATTAAATTAAAAAAAAAATTATATCGGTGTTGATTTTATTTTTGTTTTGTTGGTTTTGTTGTTACTGTTGTACAGCGCCTTGAGATCTTTTGAAAGGCGCTTTATTAATTCAATAAATTATTATTATTATTACTACTATTATTATTATTATTATTATTATTATTATAACCACCAAGAAAAGGTGTTAAAACCAAGCCTCGCCCAGGACAACTGGAAGCTGCTAGAGACTGGAAGATGCTGGCAGATGTTGGTCAACGACTTATTTTTCCACCTGAGATTGCCACCACTAACCTTCAACCAGACATTGTCTTGTGGTCTGGATCAGCACGCCTTGTTCATCTGGTAGAGTTAACAGTGCCATGGGAGGATGATGTGGATGAGGCATATGAGAGGAAGAAACTTCGATATGTTCAACTAGCTGCTGTAGCGGAACAGCGAGGATGGAGAGTCCGAGTTTACCCAGTGGAGGTGGGTTGTCAAGGATTTGTGGTACACTCTACAACCCGGTTTCTCAGAAATGTTGAGTTCAGTGGCCAAGAGTTGCGTCACACAGTGAAGAACTTATCTGAAGCAGCGGAAAGGAGCAGCAACTGGCTGTGGTTGAGAAGGAAAGATTCTGGATGGGGATCTCAAGCACAATAGAAAGAAAGCAATGCTGATGTACAGGTAAGTAAGCTGGGCTGAGCTGAGTGAGGGATGGAGGGGGGTGATGCTGGGATGCCAGAATCACTGCCAAGCCCTCTTGAGGTGTTGTGGGCTAGTCAACGAAACACTGAGGATGGAAGGTGCCCACTTGAAGACCCCAGAGATGTACCCTACGTAGCTCAATTCAGACGGTTGTCATGCTGATGCGCTGAGGAGACCGCACTGGGTTGATCCCCGGAGCCAGCATCGCAGCCGTTGTGTGTGCTGATGCGCTGGGGAGGCAAAATGAGCTGATCCCTGGAGCCAGCATTACACTTCAGCAATCAACACCAGACAGAAGGATATCTACATCATCAGATGGAAAGCAACACAAATGGATGGAGATGCAGATGGATCACACTAGTTTACTGCAAAGCTTCGTCTTAGTTGGTGCTTATCTTGGCGAGAGCAGAGTTCAAATCAACATGAAGTTTAACATCTACTCTCATGTAATGGATATTATTATTATTATTATTATTATTATTATTATTATTATTATTATTATTATTATTATTATTATTAAAATAGCAGGTCACAAATAAAATTAAAAAAAAAATGAACACAAAATGTATGCAATAAAATCAAGAACGGAAGGCTTTATATTAGTCCAGTAAAAACAGGTGTGTGGTATATTTGTAAATGTGATATTAAACAATTTTCGCTTTGTATTAATCTTTCACAATTATTTTCAGCAAATCGAGAGATCTTGCGAGGAACGCAGGATCGATAAGGGACGCAGTGGCTGCTGTGTGCTGTTTTTCATCAAGTTGTTGGATAGTGTTTGTCAGTTTTGGAAGGAATAAAAAAAACAAGCTGAACTGTTGTGCTAATTTTATCTAATTTATTTTAGAACTGTCATAACTGAATCAACACGTGGCATGTGATCACATTCTTTTAAAAAACTCAAACGCATTCGCCCTTTAAAAACCAGATGCCACATCAATTCCAATACAATAGTCTACTGTCTATCCAGAGAGCACACGCAGACACACTACAAGGAAAAAAATATGCGAAGGGAACATTAAACATTGAAGTACAGGTGAGAAATCAATTAGGCTACTGTTCAAGATAAATAACAATGAAGATGGAGTGTGAAAAATGTCGTTTCACCCACTGGTTATAATTTGTTTTGTTTTTTTTTCTTTCTGGTATGAGGTCGCATTTTTCAAACAATTGTGCAAAACAATTACTTGACGATACGCTGCAGCTGCTCAGACCCCAACATTTCATATGAACTGAAGATCTTTGTCATGCTGTGCATGAGCGAAAACGTGGCCGCGCACAGTGGCCAGTTTTTCAGATTGATAGCGAAAAGTTTAGACCGTTATCAGCATGATGACATACCGTACGTGTGTATATACATATATATATCTATCATATATATATATATATATATATATATATATATATATATAATATTATAGGTTGCGGGTAGCTCGAGTAACGGTCCGTTCCAATGTTTGGTATTGGTACAAAGTAACCTTCAGCGTCGCGTCATTGCAGGGACATTATGATTTTGTATGTGTTAATAATACAATGTGTCCGTGACACATGTAGTCCTCTTTTAGATATCCGATAGGCTACATTCAGATATGTACGACTTTTACCTGCTGTTTGTCAACAAAAAATGTACCAAACACACACACACACGCACAAACATATATATACACAATCGTGTGGGAAAAATACGGTCGGTCGGATAACTCGAACTACACTTTCTTTTTTTTTTTTTTTTTTTTTGGCTTTATTATTTGTCAGCCAATCGGCGCCCCCTAAAGTCAGCAGCCGACTTGACGGGGGCTCTGATTGGCTGAAGAATGATTTCTTTTGTCATGTTATTTTCGTTTTGAATTGTTATTGCACAAATGCGTTTTACTATTATTCGTCAGCCAATCGTCGCCCCCTGAGGTCAGCGCCCTGTGCGGCCGCACTGCTTACAACCCCCTTGGTACGGTCCTGCCATTATTCGTATCCGTGTTTGTTTATGTGAATTAAATAAAGCGTTTAAGTTAAAAGAAGATTTGTCAATGTGACCCGTTTTGTGTTTTCTATTTCTTTTCCCTTGAAGATTCCTTTGAAAGCAATTGGTATTCATTCAAGCATCGCTGAACAAGAAAAACAGACCTAGAATTGTACCCCAATGCTGCAGACTTAAAACCCTTAGCCTGAGTGGAGTGGGTATGAAATGTTATCTGGAACTACACACACTCTTCATGTGAACTAATCAGGATCAAAATCTTAAACAAAACAGCCCCACCCTCGCACTTCGAAAACCATGATGGGACTTTGAACGCTGCTCCTGATCCCTGAGTCTGTGTTCTTCAAAACTTCAAACCAGCCCCGCCCTCGCACTTCGAAAACCATGACGGGACTGTGAATGCTGCTCCTGATCCCTGAGTCTGCATTCTTCAAACTTCAACGCTAAAGTGTAGGAGGGCTTGCTCTGGACAGTCCAGTCAATTAGTCCTTCATCACGGGCACCACCATCAATGGCCAGTGCACTAATACGACTGACCCCACAGACACGCCAATGAAACACGTGCATGCACCCATGTGAACGTCCAATCAATATATTCTCTTCAGCAGATACATGGCTTGGGTTTTCACTGTGGTGGGCAAATTCGCAAATTCATACATTTACAAAGAAAGGGGCAATGTACCTGCAATTTGAACACAGTGAAGAATACAGGCCATGGTCTACTACTGAACTCTCACTTCCTATGGACTTGATACCAAGTACAGTGTCAGTAACTCAACATGATAGAGATGTGGCTGTAATTAGCTGTGTATGAGTCATACAGTGAATTAACTGGTCCTGGCTTCATGGTCAGTAACTCAACATGATAGAGATGTGGCTGTGATCAGCTGTGTGTGGGTTGTTTTGATTTGAAGTGGGGGTTGGAGATTAAGTTGGCTTTTCAAGCAGGTGTGAAACAGCAGCAGATGGCATGCAGATTTAATGATAGTGATGGCAGTACAAATAGGGGACATCAATTGCTTCCATCCCTGCTTTGCAAAGTTTTAGATGGAGTTCCATTGGTGTGCAGTTGTTTGAAATAATTGCTTTCCAGACGAAGCACCTTACAAAGGTAGATATTGTGTGCGTGTGCGTGTGTGCGTGCGTACGTGCGTGCATGTGTTTGGTACATTTTTCAGCAGTATAGACTTTACATTTGTAGCCTGTAGTTTTTTAGATAGTACTTTCCATGTGTAGCTATTAATGTATTGTTTTAGTATTACAGGGGTTACTGCGCCTGTGGTGTGGCTGAAGGTTATGGTTTGTACTTTGCCTGCCTGACTCGATGGGCGTTAGATGTTCTGTATGCTCACTGCACTGCTTTCACTGACTTTGCAAAAAAACCAAAAAAACCAAAAGGGTAATGAATGCATGCTTGAGCCATTACAGCAGTGTTCAAATATGCTATATATAATATATATTCTATATATATATATATATCTATATAACTATCTATAATATATATATAATACATGACGACTTAATACCATGTTATTTTTTTTTTTTTTTTTTTTTTAAATAATATTGTAATGGCCATGGCATTGTGCTCAAGCATGCATCCCCCGTCTTTATTGTACACATTCAGTCATTAATATGACGCACACCTTCAGTTACAGTTTATAGGGCCTCCTACATAAGGTTTACTGTCTGTAATTGAATTGTGATGCCATTTTAATATTTTTTTTATTATCTTCTTATCTGGAAGACAACTATTATAAACAGAGAGGTAGATTCTCAATAGAAGTGATTTACAGGATTCAAGGTTATGGGTTAATTTCTCACGCTTTTTTTTTTTTAATTGGTACTTGAACAAAATACCATTGATCGGTGGAAGAAATAAAGATAGCCAGTTTTGTTTAATGTCCGTGTACAAATACAGCCAATATAATTCAGGACCTTTCTCAATTGCGTATAATTTTCGTCCCAAAGCAAAGATTTGATATCGCCTGTGAAGAGATGTTTTCGGTTGCAATAGCGCGAGTTTAGTGTAACAGTTTGTTTTAGTGACAGCACCTTTTGCATGCGTCCCTGTGGGCTCTATTTATGTTTAGAATTGCAATTATATATATGAAGACTGGACCAACACATAGTTACGTTGATCATTATATGCAAACGATATTACACATTAGAATATGTGTCATTTTGATTTAGGGAGTCATTTAAGTTAACAGCTATTGTGGTTAATGATGGCAGGGCAAAGTTCTAATTTCTTATCTGGCTGATTAGCCCAGAGCTGTGAGTACAAGCAGGAGAAGCTTCGTCACCTGCTCTTTTCAGTTCTATAAACACGCACACACGCACACGCACACACACACACACACACACACACACACACACACACACACACACACAGCAAAATAAACATACTATATATATATATATATATATATATATATATATATATATATATATATATATATATATATATATATATATATATAATAATTAATGTTGAATTAATTAGTTTTCTTCTGTTTAAATGTGTTTAACATTATTGCATAATAGTTTAATTATGTTTAATTATTAAACATTTGATATGCAGCTCAGGCTACATTACACGCTTTTGGTTAGGAGGCTGTTCAGACAAATAAAGTCTGGATAGCAGTGGCTCGTTCAACACCACTCACCTAACACAACTCTTTTATAGAGCATACTTGAATTTTTTTGCGACTCTATCAAGCATTGCTTTTCACAGTAGTGATTTTTTAAATTATTATTATCAGGGATTATGCAGTTATATACTTCAAGCGCTGCTTCTTCTTCTTCTTCTTCTTCTTCTTCTTCTTCTTCTTCTTCTTCTTCTGTCCATTTCTGACTGTGCCCTAAGCAAGTCACTGAACCTCCTTGTTCTCCATCTTTCGGGTGAGACATTCTTGTAAGGGACTCTGCAGCTGATGCATAGTTCACACACCCTAGTCTCGTATCTTGTAAAGAGCTTTGTTATGGTGGTCTTGTGAAAGCCGCTATTTTAAAATTATTATTTTGAGCAAATTTTTTTCAAAATGGCATCAACATATATGCGGATCTAAACTGGTGTAAAGAAACCAATAAACCAAGCTTAAAAAGCAAAAATTTAAAACATGACCCGGTTTTGCGAACAATAAGTGTAATGTGTCGTTCCTGCCAGCAGGTGGTATGTTTAACGCTGTTATTCACAACTTGCCTGACAGATAATAATCATAATCTGTTCGTTTCGACTCGCTCAAACCCAGATCAGATCTTGTACATATAATATCTTCTTCTTGCAAGTAAACGGAGACATGGAGCTGATACGATCTGCATTGCATTATGTTAATTGACCTGGATTCGTAAAGCAAGCTATTGAATATTGTGTTGAAAGGTCTCTCTACCAATGGTGATAACACAAGACAGTGTAAGTTATAGCAACCTCACTTAAGTTGAAGACACTTTATTATGGGGTTGGACACAATTTTTTTGTTTGTTTTTTTGTGTTTTTTTTTTGAAGACTTAAAACAGTAACGCACTAAACAGAATTTGTGTTTGTCTGCATTGTGCTTGCCTGTCACCATGCCACATAGCTTCCAGGTTTAATAGTCTAGGCAGCAGGTCATTTTAAAAGGTGCATGGTGAACCCGTTCCCCTCCATGGTTCGGTGATGAATGAGCAGTATGTGCAATCCCTGCAGTACGGCATTGCGCAATTCGGGAAACAATGTTCTGGAGGCAGGCACTAGGCACAGCAGGTTAGAAGGCTGATGCTGTTGTTTCTGTCAATGAGGATAGAGGATTCCTTGTCAGTGGTTCAGTGGTCACGTCATTCCCCGAGGACAGGTCAGCGATCGATTCTTATCTGACAGTAATCCCTTCACCTTTTTTGTGGAGCAGCATTTCATGCACATGTCAAGGTGTGTGTATTTCATATAGCACCCACCTATCTCCTCCTACCGTTTCCACCGGGGAACTGTGCAGCATGCCTATACGTACCCCTGAATGAGAGATGTGACCTGTGTGTCTTTGAGCCAAATGCTTACGCTGTTGAAAACAAGCACTGGCAAGCTTGACAAATGATGTGTTTGGCCTGCTGTAAGAACGGCTGCAGTAACCCTGTCCTAGCCTCGGTGTTCTTGAGAAGCTGGAGTGTGAATGCCATGGCGTGCTTTGAGAGCTCACGCAGCTCCAAATTGGCGTGTGCTGGAAATCTTGACTGGAACACATTGTCCAGGGTCAGGCACACTCCTTCCCTCCGCTGCTTAATCACTGAGCTGGAAACCTTTACTTTCTCATCCTGTGTCCTGCCTGAAAAAAAAAACTGGAGGCAAGGTCTTGACTCACTCTTGCCCCAGTCGGAGGGGGGGGGGTGGGGGGGGGTGAGTAGGGTACCTCCCCTACATAAAAAATAATAAATCAAGATTGTTATTATAGTCACTAGGACATGCTCCTGTTTAATCATTGACTGGTGGAACTTTTTTTATGTCCAAGATGTTCCCCTCATACCTGTGAAGTATGCTATGCAAATGAACTTCTTAAACAAACTCCACATCTTAAGATACGCTATTAGCAATATTCCACTGGGAAACCAGCCAAAAGAATAACATTACACAACTAAAACCTGTGAACTACAATGTTTGAAAAGGTGCAAATAAATAAATAAATAAACAAAGTTCTCATTTGAGAAGTGTGGGTGATATTTTCACAGCAATCTTTTTCTGTTTGAAAAGAGAAAGAGCTATCTTTTAAAATAACAGAAAAACAACCTAACTACTAAGTACTATGATTCAAGGTTTGTTTGTTTGTTTGTCATTTAACATTAAGGTGGATTTGTATCATTGCAAGTTCATGAAAGACTTAAGTACAAGTTTTGAAAACGTGGAGCTGTATGTTTGTTGTTAAACATTTTTCCATTTTGTGTGGCGTACGTGTGTGTTGGTTGCAGTTTGAGAGATGTTATCGTTACTAACATGGCCTCAGCACTAGTGTCACTCAAGAGAGCTTTAGTGGGTTTTATGAACAGCTGTTGTTAACAGATCCATAGTTTGGCTTGTGTTTCATATCTAGCAAACACCACTAAGTTATATCAGTGATCTCGTTAGGTGGAGTGATGACTAATGTAAAGGACTTTACAACTGCTGTAAAACAAGTGGAATAATCAACGACGGTGAATTTTTTGTCTTAAGTCATTGTTTGCCCTCCTTCTGGGTTGTCTGTTACTGTTTAGCGAAACTTAAACTAGAGATAGACACGGGCAGATTAAATGTAAAATGACCGTGCCACCAAATAGAGCTGCAAATTAAATGTGTGTTGTTTTAATTTTTCTTTTAAAATACCTCTACGCCTACATTATATAAAATACCTCTATGTTTATCATCCTATTTTGAGGTGCTTTGATTCTCAGGAATTGTTAGTTTTGACGCTGAGTAAGAGAACCATGCACAATTCTTTCTAGAACTGTGCACAGTTCTCCCTGTTTCTCTGAATGTATCCGTCACCTTACTGTTTAATTTGTTTTGCCCTAGAAGTTCATACACGGTAGGGGGTGAGAGGTGATAGTGGGTAACAGTGATCTTGGTAACTCCCAAATGCCAAATCTAACAGTTGAGACATTACAGTCATTGTCATGATGTGTTGATTGTGTTTGACGGGTTCATTGTCCTGAGTGGACAGAGTTAACTACATAAGAACATGTTAAGGTCTGACCCCTGATTGTATCTATTATAAACTCTCATCCTGTTCACAAGATTTTTTAAAGAAGTTTTGATGTAATGTTGCAAAAGAGATCTAATAGAAAACAAGAATTTTGATTTCTGATTTGCTCAGGTTTAAAATATGCCAATGTTACAGCACTGCAGGATGTTCTGTATCAATCTCTAACATCACCATAAGCTGTACAAAAAGAAAGTGCACATTTTGCAGACACATTGGAGACAGACCCTGGAATTTTGCAGACACATTGGAGACAGACCCTGGAATTTTGCAGACACATTGGAGACAGACCCTGGAATTTTGCATACACATTGGAGACAGACCCTAGAATTTTGCAGACACAGTGGAGACAGACCCTGGAATTTTGCAGACACATTGGAGACAGGCCCTAGAATGTTGCAGACACATTGGAGACAGACCCTGGCATTTTGCAGACACATTGGAGACAGACCCTGGAATGAGAAACAGGACTTGTTGCCTGAGCTGATGACTTTGGATGAAGGATCCTGCTCTGCTCTATGCAACCATCTGCCCCATCTTAACAAGCAAGTTTCAAGCAACAAATTGTGTAGGTGTGTAATGTACTGTACTGTAATGTATTGTATTGCTTTAATTGTTAAGGATATGAACTAGTAACTCATAAAGTTGTGATTTAAACTTAAAAGCTGCACATCTCAGACAGGCACAAGTCCTAACCGAATTCCAGGTTGGGATGAATCAACACAATAAAAACATTAACCATTAAACACAATGGCATTCCTCTTAGATGCAGCAGAGGGAGATTCACAATCTGCATTTCATGTTTGTCTTTCTGGCTGCTTTTGAACCCCCAACAAGCTTTTGACAGACTGCCTATGGTTAGAGATTCAGCAGGAGTGTGTTATATAAATCATGGATTACTAAAATCCAGATAGGTTACTAGACAACACGTGCAATGGTAAATAAAAAAGACACATCGCCTATTGGTAATATTTAACCAGTCCAAATTGCTTGACATGGTCCTGCAATTTAACAGTTTTTTGCATAATTCTGTAGTCGCAGAATGGAATTTGCTTTCTATATTCTGTATCCCCAGTGTCTTTAGTTTCTCAGCTGCCTCAATGCTGTGTTCTGTAATGGAAAGTGAGTGACTCCTTTTTGAACACCCGTACATAACTGTACTGTTACTTGGCTAAGAATTAGGGAGGATGTCAAACCGTTTTGATCAGTTTTATCTTTCTCAAACTGTTCAAACGTACAGCAAAGGGATCCTTGGTTTCTTCTTTTCAATCGATTTTCCTGAAATCTTGTATACATATTTGTTTTATAGGACCGTCTTCATAATACATCATCCAGGACTGATTCCTAAGATAATTGGTATTTCGTTACAGTCCCTGCAATTCCTACACAGATGAGCAGTTTTGATGGGATCATTTAAAATTAATATGTAGCTTTGCCTTTGACCAGGCCAGGGGAAGCCATGTGGGGGGCTGGAGTTAATGCTACACTGGATTAGGCTGGCCTCACTTTAGCGTGCAATCACTTAATCAGTTGCCCAGGACTGACATTAGGTACAGGCGGCCCTGGTTACCCATTGAACTGGCACAATAATGATACCACATGAATGAGATTGAAAGATTGCTTTCTCCTAAATCAAATGTATGCGGTAATAGCCTCTGTTATTATTCACAGTAGGGGTGTGCAATCTCGGTCCTGGAGGGCTATTCCTCTCCAGCTTTCACAGGTAAATGATATAATGAACTACTTTGGGATCCAGATGGAGGTTTAATTGGATAATTTAACACAAATATATTGTAACTTCAGAAGAAAAACAAGCTGAGGAGGCTTGATGGATCAGTGGAGTGACTTTAAGTCCTGAATGTGTGGTTGCATGACGTGTTACCAATTTACTACCAACGCAGACTAGTTTACAGAGTGGCAATGTAATTTCTTTCTTCATTCTATGACCCCAAAAAAAGGCTTTCTGTGGTGGTGACTGCACGGTGAATCTTGCACTAGTCTTGGCAATCACCATTCCACAACATGAAGATCAAATCACTGCATTGGTAGCAAGTGGATAACTGTATTATTATAGTATTTCAATGTAGCACAAGCTCAAAGACATGCTTCAGCTATGGGAAGAGATATGGGCAAATAGTTAGAAGCCAGGACCAAGGCTGAATACAAGTTTTCCAATGCCAGCAATCATGTATGGTCGACAGAGATTGTTCTGCTACTGGACATCCTGTTCAGTTGAGTTATGTGGTAGTTTCACGGAGAACACCAGTCATAGTGTGGAACCACTGAGGGCAGATAGAGTGTTGAAGTTCTTCTGGAATGATAGATGGCCATTCCTTGAATTCTGGAGAGGAAATCTGCAGCCAGGTCTGCTCTTTAGAATGGCTCATGAAGGGGAATTCATTTATCTGTGATTACAGTAATTATAGTAGTAGCAAAATGTTAGATTTAATGTTAATCTAATAGGGCTTGGAAGCACAGCGGATGAAATCACCTCTGGCACAGATTTAAGAGACAAGTTTTCCCCCATTGATTATTGTCCTAGATGGCCATTTGCATTGCTCTAAAGTACCTATTTATCTCCTGGGCAAAACTGTAAGCTGGTCAAGTCTGAATTATCCTGTACTGTATCTAACTTCAATCTAGAGTGTCAATAACTATAACATTGTTATGATTTTAATATTGTTTTAAAGCATAAAAGGCATGCAAAATGATCAGATATTAGAGCTTTCTTTAATATAAGTTAATATGGTGCATTCCATTCTCACAAACTGTACGTGTTAGACCTACAGTACAGAGTGAATGGCACTGCATGGCAGGTAAAGTTTATGAAAATATTTTATTGGTTATAACCCCTTCAGGACATCTCTCTTGATCTGTGAAGCACAGCCCCCAGCTGATTAGAGCGAGGCAGAATCCCACAAAGTGCAGAATCGGGAAGGAAGAGACGATCATGCTATTTAACTGAAGTTATCCATTCAGATTACTGTTCAGATAAGGACTTGTAAATCACTGGAATAGTGCATATTACTGTATATTATCTCAACTAGCTTGCTGTCAAAGTGAGTTATTGGCCTGTATTTAACTGACAGGACCCAGTGTTTAATTCAGCTTACCCAAATATCTTGCATTCTGTATTTAATTGCTATTGCACCTGCTGGTTCACCCACCCTCTCAGACCCTCCCCATTAATCCTTCATGTGACTTTGAACAAGGGGCTATTCCCATGTTGCTACTCCTGTGAACACCTTGCACCCCCCCCCCCCCCCCCCCAAGATCACAAACTGTACATGCACACAAAGGTGCACACAAAGGTGCTACATGCTTTTCAATGAGCTGAGAAACAGAACACAACTGCTCCTTACCCAGTTCAAAGAGGAGACACGTTGTGAGATGTGTTGTGTGCTGTAGGTGTTTTTGCAAGAGATATGAGAGAGAAACACCATGACTTAGCTCTTGAGATCCATGTCTATAAGCACTAAAGAAATGTACATTGGACTGTTCTGGATTGTCAAAGGGAGACGGTATGAGAAACAGAGGGAGATAAACTTTAATAAACATGGATTATAAAGCCTGTCAGTTACTAAGCAAAAATCAGTGCAACTCATTTATAGATGTGCTATTGACTATTCGGAATAGGCCCATAAGCTAATATGTTATCAAAGGTAGAATATATACAAATATTTATGGAGAATGCTGAGTAGTAGAATATCATTACTTTTACAGATACTATAAGATCTCATATATATATATATATATATATATATATATATATATATATATATATATTATATATATATATATATATATATAAAACTCTAGAATATCAAGGTATATTCTGATTAGATTTATCCTGGTAGAACGAATTGGTTTAAAAACATGAGGAAATAATTCTATTCTAATTCTAAATAAGCTTTTTTTCCAGTAATAGTATATATATATATGTGTTTTATAACATAAACCAGCACACCAGATTGCTGTCTTTTTTAAATGAATGCTATCCTTTTATGTTGCTCTATTTATTTCCAATAAAATTTAATAATACGCACACATGAATATTACAATTACATATTACAATTTCCACAACAATTCAGTTCAGAAATGCTGCCAGTGTGTAATATTGTTCTGGTTGTACTGTAAGCAATATGGCTGCAAAGATTAAGGTTGAATTCATCCTGAACCTGGCTGGGATGTGCTATAAAGTATTCACCGGAGCATTTCAGAACCTTTGAAACTGTGAAACTTTCACAGAGACCAAGGTTAGCGGTCAAACTGGTCCGGTGATTTTTAAACAACAAAAAAAGAACAGGTTTTATAACCAAAGAACCACAAATTCAGTTCTTCTTCTTCTTCTTCTTCTTCTTCTTCTTCTTCTTCTTCTTCTTCTTCTTCTTCTTCTTCTTCTTCTTCTTCTTCTTCTTGATTTCAGAACGAAAAGCAAAGGTTCCTCTTCTCTCATCCGACATTTATTGGACAGATTGTGCGTGTTTATAAATTGAAAAATATATATGGTGATTCTAATGTAAAATGCACAGTTACATTTTATTTATTTATTTTTGTTTGGAGAATGGAAAAAAATTAAATATTACACAGCGGGTTTAAATGATTAAAAAAAATATTTATGTCACAACGTTTCGCACAAAAGCCCATCTTCAGCTGTGTATTAAGAAAAAACACTTCATTCTTATTTGTATTTATTATTTACTGGTGTTATTCATGTATTAAAATTAAGGTGTCATTATGCCTATCTGCCATTTGTTTTATCAACTATTCAAGAAGAAGGCTTGTTCCTTGTAGGCCTACTAATTAATGTAATCATTATTTCAAATATTGTGACAGTGCTACTGGTATGACATGTATGTATGTATGCTTGTATTTTTAACTGATTTAAGCTTCATAAAGATTTATCGTATTTATTCCCGTTTCTCCATGGTTAGCCTGCAAGCAGGGGCATCTCGAGCGCTGTTAAAGGGGATCATTACGAGTTTAATTAATGCGTAAATTAATGTAGGGTTTGTTAAGTTGTGAATAGAGGTTATCAGACTCGCCAAAAGAAAAGCGAGAAAAACAAAACAAAACAAAAAAATCTCTAGACTATACTTACAGTTTATCCTCCTGTTGTTTTAATAGCCGTGCTCATGTATGCATGTGAGGTTGTGATTCACACTGCACCATTGCAAGCTGTTTGACATCTGCGACAGCTTTACTACCCAGTCATTAGGCACACCACTTGTATTTCGCTAGCACGAACTCGAGTTGGACACTGTCCTCCGCACTCTAGACGCTCTCGGGGGAACCGCGCTGATTCGGGCTGTGAGTGCAGTGGAACGCTCTGGAGAGCGCGGTTACAGATGCGTCTTCGGGGGCGTGGAGCGGTCTCTCTGGGATTCGGGACCCGCCTTCTTTGTTAGAAAGTGATGGGAAACGGGGAGAGAGATGGATTGACAGAAAAAAGGTGCATGCGATAAAGGCAGGTGTGCAAGTCTTTTATTTAAAATGTATTTAATAGGATATATTTTGAACGTTGCAAAATAAACGTGGATTATAAAGCCTGTCAGTTACTAAGCAAAAATCAGTGCAACTCATTTATAGATGTGCTATTGACTATTCGTCAAACTATAGGTCTCTATTTATCAAAGTGTTCGTGTTTAGAATTGTTTTTAGAAATGCTTATCGATTATTTCGTGTTTACATTGTTTCTTAAATAGTGAGTGATTGATCAAACTGTCATTTCGAAAAACCGATGTTCATCGAATTGTAAATATTCAAGATTCGCTGTTTTACTGTTGGTTCAGCTGTATATTGTTTTAGGCTGTAGGTGTTTTATTAATTTTCTGTATCCAGTCACGGTAGATGTTATTTTTGCTTTATATTTGACTGAAGGTTGCCAACTGTCCGGCCAGTCAGTAAAAAAAAAAAAAAAAAAAAAAAAAAAAAAAGTCACATTTTAACACTAAAACGTAAAACAGTCTGTGATTTTGAATCGAAATAAATCTGGTATATTTTGTATTGCTTATGTCTTTACCAAACAGCTCGAATGACACATACCTACACCTTATCTGATGTTAGTGAAAAGTATCAGAAGAAGAACACTAATTAACACTACTAATTAACACTACTGTGCTGAAATTAGTGTACGCGTTCTTCAACCAAATAACCAAAGCACAGCGAGCTCGGGAGATACCGGCCAGCTTGCAATGTCTTTTTGTTATTGGAAATATGCTGGATAGCCTAGATGGAATTTATGCAGTAACAAGTGACTGACTGACTTGATGTGATGAAAACACACAAAACTGTGCTCTTGTCTAAACCTAGAGGGGAGACACGATTCCTACACTTGACAAGGCTTTGCCACACAGCACTGCAGAATTAAAACTTTTTTTTTTTTTTCTCTCGGATGAACTTTGTAAAAACAGACGTAAGAAATCCATTGTCTACAGACATTCCCAATGGAATTCTGACTACCAAGAAAGACTGCTGTTACAGGCAGCACCAGCTACAGACCAACGACCCAGTCTGCACATGTGACCATGTGTGACCATAAGAAGTAAATAAGAAATGTAAATACACAAAACTAGACTATTTTAGAATATATTTTTATTTATTGTTTCTATTTGTTTTTAAACGATGTCAGTAAAATAAGCAAACCGCCACTGTAAATCTATATGTCAGTAAAAACGAAATGACAAGGTTGACAGATCTGAACTGACTACACGAAAATGCAGAGGTTTGCTTGTTTATCTCATTTATATTTTTGTGGACTATGGGGGACCTACAGTTAGTGGACAGAAATTTGAGCACACTCCTATATAGAAGTGTCATGTTATTTATTTATTTTTGTAAAACTGGATAACAATCAGCATGTTACTCTTGTCCATATTTAAACTGTTGTATTTTTATTCAGTAAATCGTGAAAGGTGATTATCAAGCTCCGCTATGGGACTGGGATTTTTCCAAATTTATTTCGAAATGTATTTAGCACAGTGCTTTCAATTAAACTGTAGGGGCCCAGAAGTGTATGTTTTCTGGGACCCCATGATGGGTTAATCCAGTCCTGGCCACAGCTGTTTAGCAGCCGGGAGGCTGTGTGCCGTCCTTTTTCGGTGATGTGTTCTGAGACGTGTGGCTTGTTTTTGAATAGTGTCAAACTCTTGTTTGAGGGCCAAGACCTGGAGAAGGTCATTCATGGATGTGGCCGTGATCGTGTGCACTGTGTAGCCGGTGTGTATGGTGGCACGCACCCAGGAGTCTGAGGTGCAATCGCTCCAGTATTGCAGATGGTGTTGTTCAAACGGGTGGGTTTGAAGCCGCAAGCCTACAGGGCCTCTGCTGGGGCTGCTGAGGCTGGGGTGGAGGCTGCCTGGGACGGTTCCACTGGAACTTTCTCCCTGGGTGCTGGGGCTCCATGTTCGGAGTTTCCCCGTCCTTGCTGATGGCTCCTTCCGCGGAGGCCTGGAGGCAGTACCTCAGGTCGCCCCGTGGTGCCGTAGGGCTTGGAATTGTCCGGGTTACCGTAGCAACTGTTGGATGCCACCACCTCCCCCTTCCCCGTGCCGGGCTGTGGGAGGCCTCCTGTGTTTGCAAGGTGTGTCACCTTCGCTTCAACCGTGTAGACCTTTTTCAGGTGGGCTCCCGTGATCCTGCATTGGCCGCTAGGGCATACAGGATCCTTAGACAGGCTCGCACTAGGGCCGCTATTGTGGAGTTCACCGGAGGGAACTGTGCCAGCCCTATTGCCTCTGCACCTTCCATGGAGGCAAGTGCGGATGCACTCTTGGAGACACTGGGTGCTGAGGCCGGGTGTTGCCAGGAGGATTTGACCTCCTCCAGAAAGTCCGGCAACACCGGAAATGGCTGGGGGGTCGAAGTCTCTGCTGGTCTGAATACAGACCTGCGCTGTTTGGAGACTGCCTTCCAGGGAACCTGGAGGACATTGGCGGCTCGTTCCATAAGTGCCCGAACCGAGCTTGAGGGCACTAGAACCTTAGGCTCTGAGGCAAGCTCAGAGCTGGGGACCGTTACCCGAGTCAGGTCTGGGTCTTGAGCCTCTCCCCGTAGGAAGGACTCCTCATCCCAGGAAGCCGCTGTAGACAGCGTGTCCTGTTCCTCCTCACTCATAGCCACGCCCTGCTTTGAAACCTCTGGCAACAGTGTGGAGCGTAGCCTGCAGATAGTTGCCGTGCGGTCACACAACCAGTGCAAGCAGAGGCTTGCAGTGGAGTGGAGTCTGGGTCGCGTGCAGCATACGGCCGGTGCAGACCTGGACAAGGGAAAAAGAGAGACAGAAAAGAAAAAAATCACTTTATGGGTGATTGGATAAATGTGCCTGTCTACTCGACAATAGAGCCAGTAGAGCAGTAGAAACACAGTCACTTGACAGTAAACTGGAGTGTGCTTTTTTTTTTTTTTTTTTTTTTTACTGACGCATTAAAGAAGAAAAGTCAACCGATAGGGGCACTGGGCCTAGCACGATGAGTGGGCGTACCGAGGTCGCCAAGAGCCTTCGAGTCAACAGCAGCAGCAGATCGGAGCTGGACAAGCTGGAGGGTCGTGTTCTCCCTTCTCTTTTTTATTTTTATTTTTTTTACAGCTGCAGAAAGCATAGGAAAATTATAGAGACGTCTTTGAGATTTGAGAAGTGTTTGAGAAGCCTTGTTAAATCCTACTGTGAAAATGGTCCTTCCTTACTCAGTTTTTTTTTTTTCTGACTTTTATAGTCAATGATATGCAAATTACAAAATTAGTAGTTTTGCCGAACTTTCAGGTTTGGGAAAACAGCCACTTTTTAGTATAAAATGACATTATGAATTTGTCAGAAGTACGTCTTTTATGAATCAGAAAACGCTCTTAATCTGTTCTAAATCCATTCATAATAACGATTTTTGGAACCAGCACTCATGAGCATATATGGTACTAGATGTAGACATTGTTTGGTAGATAGATTTTGTTTTTTTAGGCAAATGTTTAAAAATGTGTAATTGCTTCGTGTTGATTTGGTTATTATTGTGGCATCTCTGAAATGTATGTCAATAGGGGCTATTGTATAGAGTAGTATTGAGATTCCTCCCCATACACAATAAACAAGCTACATAAAGACTTTAAAGTAAAGTAGGTTTAAATCACCATTTTATCTTCAATGTTTTTCCCTTCTAAAATACCAATGTCATTCAGTATTTTCCCATAACAGTAAAAATAAACATTAAACATTGAAAAAGGTAAAACTTTAATTGTTCAAAGTCTAACCCCTACCCCCACAGTGTGGTTGCCCATTTTATCTCATTGTGTAAGGTGTGTGTGTGTGTTTGCATGAACATAGCCTGCTTACTGTATATATTAACTATATTTAAACATCTTCTGTTCTATACCGGACCTTATGAAAATTCATTTTCTGTGACAGTTAACTTTTACCCTGCTGCACACGGTTGTGTTTGGTTAAATGGAACACCTATATCAGATTCGGGTTTGTGTGTTGTCATTCTGGTACGGTAGTGTTCAAAGTTCAGCCACATGATTTAGCCTACGACTGTATGGTGTTTTGGGTGGAGTTAAAGATTAAGATAAAAGATGTTCCGATAATTACACGACTGCCCTCTTAAACTAAATAAAGCGCATTCCTGTGTTCTTAAGCTACTTGCATACTATGCACATCGTCATGTCCACTACAAATGTGTTCCATTGCAGACTACAAAAGCGCTGCTATGACTTGCTGTCTCAGATGGGTGGTGGTCTCGTCCCCCCTTGCAATGCATTACACATTGTATTGGGAAATGCAGGCATTTGTGTGCGTGTCCAAAATAATCTCGTTACATATTCCACACAATCATATAATAATTTACACAAACAATATGCAAATTTTATAATGCACTAAAGAATGATCCTAGCAACAAGACCTAGATCAACACATGCTCCTATGTTAGCTAAATACATTTGTTACCATTAACGTTTGATTAGCGTATCCTGTAGTCTTCAATTATTTGCAAAGCTAATTTTACAGAACTAACCCTAAAAGTCAATAAAATTCACTTTTAAATGTGTATTGCTCATTCTGTGAGAGGCAAATGGATTTCTCTCCTTTAATTAAAGACTGGAGGAAATGCTGTGAAAATATGTCCCGCTAGACCTGTTTGTTTAACGTTGTAGAAATGGTTTACCCAACCACCATAGGCCCATATTATATTGCAAATCACAGCAGAGGATCAATTGTCTGAAAATAATTAACATACAATAAACTGCACAACTCCAATCGCATTAAACAAGTCCAGTGGCGGACTTGATCAAAACGCAACAAATATTTGTTTATAAAGTGAATAAACAATGCTTGTGGGATGCGGCTGCTCTACAAGTAAATGCTTAACCCTATTTCATAGACGCCAGCTTCTAAACAGATACTCCTATACTGTAGCGCTTGCGCTTTTTCATCCATCCAAGATATATAAAATAAACACTGATGTGTTTAGTAAAGCTTTGCACCACATTTCTTTTTAATTCTGAAACATTTGGATTAACAGTGTGAAATTTACATCTGAAGTCTTGCATCGGGCCTCCCAGTAACTGGCTATGTGTAAATGTTTCACTTAGTTAAAATGTACCAAGGAACTTTCAGTTAGGGTTAGGGTTAATAAATTGTAGTAATAGGACGATACAAAATAAAACAACTTTACAGTCTATACACAGGCTCGTTAGCAATACAAGAACGCACACAATTAAAACAATATCTGTACAAATAATTAATTAAGAGTATCTTACAAAAGTAGAAAACATGACGCAACAATACAATATTAACATTACATTTGATGTTATTGTGATTAGAATGCAAAGAACAAAGTTTCCATTTACAAATCTTCTACTTAGTGTCCAGAGATGAAATTCATCTCAACAGCAGCATATTAACATTGGAAAGGGCTTTAGTGTTTCTCTGTGTGTATAAAAGGAGACATTGGCTCTCTGTGTAAGGCAGTAGAGGTTAGGTGCACACCAGCAGTTACAGAATTGACACTGGCTGTAAGTACAGTGGCAAGCATAGGATAATCCCACATGTTTTAAAGAGAGAAAACTAAAATAAAGATAACAGAAACGTTTGTAAAGGCACAGATTTGAGGCAGCAAGGAAACAATGAAGACACTTATGTCCAAAACGTCTGCAATACTTTTGCATTTATATTGTACTTTGTGCACCTTTGCAAAACAAAAATAATGTTATGCAGTTCATTTTGCTATTGCCATGCAATATGACCATTGTGCCCATTTATTAATCCCTGTTCTATAAAATACTGTATTCTCTGATTTCAGTTTCTGTAACATTCCACCTAGGTATTTGTAAATGTGCTAAAGTCTTTCTCCCCCCTTTTTAAAAGTTTAGGCATTGTAATTAACTTGGGCTGGGTCATTCATTCTCCCGGACTATAAATAAAATAATAACAATAATAATACAAAATAATAAGTGAAGAAGCAAAAGAAGACCCATTTCACCCAGGCAAATTGAAGTGCATCGATATTATGTAAACAGTAAAGTCTGTGCTCTTCAGATGGCAGGACTAATGCAGCAGGCATTACTCGGATTGTTTGGGGACCCATGTGAACTTCCAGCCGGCCTGATCATCTCTGCACACAAAAGCCTGCCCCTGCTCGAAGCTGTGAGTCTTCACACTGCGGTGAGGGTTGAGGGACATGGTAAAGGCAACTTCGGTTTTATTGCGGGAAACGTCTACGCTGTAAGGGGATTTAAACGGGGAGGGTGTGGCACTGCCCGGCAGGTGCATGGCATGAGCCCGTGGAGTGGAGGAGGAGAGCGGAGGGAGGTAGCAGGAATCTAAGCTGCATGGGCTGCCAGTGTACTCCACTCCCACCCCGGGATCAGCGTGGAGGGCATTGTGATCGTCTAGCGAGGTCAGTAGATCACTGTAGTTAGCTGAATGGTCGATGGTGTCAACGTCCTTTAGTCCAAGGGTCCGCAGGACCCACGAGTCCACAGAGGGAGTGTGAGCCAGCTCCTCGGCAGTGCAGAACTCCAGGGACAGGTTCCTGCAGGCTTTCTTTAGGGAGCTGCCAGGTAGCAGCTGACTGGCAGTGGAGGCGGGCACACCCTCCTCCCCAAGCACCCTCCTCCTCTTATTTCTGGGTCTACAATCCACTCTGGGACCATTGTGCAAAAGTATCTGAAATTAAAAAAAAAAAAATCATAGAACAAAGTGCCATTTACTGCAAGCTTTTAACACTGAAGTGCTCTGATATTGAGAGAGTTGGGGGGCTTGTTTAATGCGTCATGTATTATGCCTGTATTATGTTGCTGAAAAGTGCATTGACTAAATCTTACTTTTTACACAATTCATTGTTTAGAATTGAATACCCAGTACTATTCTTTTTTTTTTTTTTTTATCAAAAATGTAATGTTACAAGGTTAAATAAATACATACATAAATACCTTAGCTTTTTCCTCCAAGCCCTTGACAAAAGTAGAATTTAAATATTCCTTCAGTTTGTTGTTTTCGTCATGTAACCTCGCCAGTTCTTCTTCTTTCTGTAACAAAGTATCCTGAAGCTTAAAAAGAAAAGGAAAGAGTTGAGGTGCAGCAGTGGCTTGATCATACTCATTATTTACAGGCAAAAGAGTCTGCTGTTCACATTGAAAACACGTTCCAGTACCTGAAGTCTTCTTAGTTGTTGTTATGGGCTATTAAAACTGACAGGCTACAGACATGTGTTTTACACAGATGCAGAACTGTGCGTCCTGAAGCCGAATTCAGAGACACACTTTGTTGCTCCCATACCTGCTGGTTTCTTTGCAATTGTGGGGACAAGTGATCTGTCCAAATAAAGTCGTCTTGAATGCCAGCTCCCAGCTCATAATAGCGTTCTATAAAATAAATACACATACAGTCAGCCACAGTCCCGGGTTCAAATACATTCAAAAACAGAGCTGCTCATCTGAGGGTGAGTAATATGCAAAGCGCACAGAGGAAACAATTGATCGCTACTAACTGAACACACGTTATGGATTAGCTCTGTTACTAACATGTGCAAAGCACTTGTCTGCAAGATCGTTTAAATAACCGAAATGTTAATTTGCATCGTCTTACGCTGCGAATGTGGCTCGTGCTGGCAGGCTCTGTTGTCCAGGAGACCAGCGGCCCAGAATGAGAACAATGTTTCCTTGGAAACGTCAACATTGGCTGCTGACGTCGAGACGGAACAGGGGCAATCATATCCCTGGCCCCCTACAAAGTACTGGTCTTGGCATGAAACAACGGCGCTCTGCAAATTAAACACGGGAGAGAAAGGGAAGCATTAGATGCATTTTCACATAATGTAAACCGAAGCATGGGCAAACAGGATCACTCGGGTGTGTTGCTTTGAAATTAAATTTAGGGGTGTGTCGTTGTTTAATTAAATGGTACATTATAAAATACGGTCTCATGCACACTCTCACATACTTTTATTGACCGTTCTAAAAATAATGACCTCACTAGACTCTGATTTACCTGAGCGTATCTACCTTCACCCCTTCGTCTAATAACATCTTAACAATGGAGCAAAGGTGCGTTTCTGCCTATTGAAGTTAAATAAATTCCCGCCCCTTAGATCACCAGTTTCTGTGTAAAAAAGAATAATAATCTTAACAGAGAGAATATATTCCCACACCCACCCGATAACGACACTCATACTAGTGCGAAAGGGCTGACGTGCCTTCTCATATAACTCCATTAGGGTTCCATTCTTAACACGCTTCAACAGCCGGTTAATGTAACCCTAATCAGATGTACGCTGCCGTGTAAAGACACACCGGTCCGAGGCAATAAACGGGTTAAATGTGCAATTGAGTGCGACGACAATTAGAACATCTGCTAAACTTCATTTTCATAATTACTTTTAATTAGAAACTTGCTTGTGCTTGATGCGCACTTCTAATAATGCACATAAATAGTCAAATATGCTGCTACGATCCCATCATAAAGTTACAATATTGCACACTACAGATCTGCCACCAGCATTAACACCGATACAGACGTCGCTTCCTAACGTAGTTATACTATTGATGTCGCTGGATAACGAGAAGCCGGGCACCTCATAAGCTAGTGTGAACTCCAGTTTGGCAGCGCGCACTCAATTCGTACGTCAGTTATACTAACATGTGTAAAAAGAACAGAATCCCCCTCACTTTCAGATCAGAGATAGATAGGATATAGCAGGGTTTCTTCATGCATGCACATCAAGTAACCCAGAATATAATAATAATAATAATAATAATAATAATAATAATAATAATAATAATAATAATAATAATACTCCACAGCACATCTCTTCGTGCTTAACTTATAAAAAAGCAGTCATGTTGAAAACGTACTGCACACCAAATTAGCAAGCATTGATTTCAACAGGAGTGCACACCAAATTAGCCAGCATTGATTTCAACAGGACTGCACACCAACCTGGCACGCATTGATTTCAACAGGACTGCAAACCAACCTGGCACGCATTGATTTCAACAGGACTGCACACCAACCTGGCACGCATTGATTTCAACAGGACTGCACACCAACCTGGCACGCATTGATTTCAACAGGACTGCACACCAACCTGGCACGCATTGATTTCAACAGGACTGCACACCAACCTGGCACGCATTGATTTCAACAGGAGTGCACACCAACCTGGCACGCATTGATTTCAACAGGACTGCACACCAAATTAGCAAGCATTGATTTCAACAGGACTGCACACCAACCTGGCACGCATTGATTTCAACAGGACTGCACACCAACCTGGCACGCATTGATTTCTGTAGCTGGAATAAGGGAATCAATAATACATTCAAAGAGAGAACAGCCAAAAAAAAAAAAAAAAAAAAAAAAAAAAAAAAATGAAGACAGGTGTATATAAAAACCGCGTTGAACTATTCGAAAGTACTTTGCACATATTCCAGTAAAAGTGCCTGTCTGAAAAGCGCATGCGGGTGCTAGCAGGCTGAGCCCAAACTTACCATCTTGCAGGGTGGGATGAAGAGGGGGACTTTAAAATGAAAGCTCCCTGGATCTTTAAATAGGGCTGTGCAGTCTGAAGAGGTGAACACGAACCTAACTCTACTCTCTGTGACGCCTTAGGGCTCTCTTCACATCCCGCAATCTGATTTGGTGTGAGACTGTCAGCTTTATGACGTGAATAAGTAGCAAACTTGAAGCTGAAAAAAAAAAAAAAAAAAAAAAAAAAAAAAAAAAAAAAAAAAAAAAAAAAAAAAAAAACGCTTCTATTCTGGTTTCCCTACAAAATGACACGTGCAAGGAAAAAAAAGTGATTTGTTTTTATGGGTGAACTATTTTCTTTTCTTTGTATGCTAACAGCGCCAATTTATGTGTAAAAATAAACCTGCAAGAAATGGAAAAGGGAGTGGTGTAACTAAATGCAATGCAATGCAACGTGACTATGATCAAGCATTAAAGTGACATATACGTGTATTATTATTATTATTATTATTATTATTATTATTATTATTATTATTATTATTATTTAAACTAAGTCTAAATATTGACTGATATGAAGCGTGTTCAAGCTACGAGGTTCATTCTGTAGAATGCTAAAAGCTGAACAAACTCGTCTTTGTGTGCTGTAGGGAAAGGTGAGAAAGACCATTTATTTAACACGCCTGATTAACGAGGTGCTTCATCCTGCTCTTTCACACCCGGTAAAACAGGTAACCGAGTCTGCCGTTGAGACCAGTCGAGAGACAGTGACGGTTGCCCGGGATCGAACACAAATCACACCGGCATATGGAACGCAATCCTTCATTCCACCCAAGAGAACAGGAGCTTGATTGACCTCCTTTGTAAACCACTTATTAGTTTTTATTTCTGCACATTATTGAAGTTGTTAGCTTCTGATTAACAAATCACATCGTTTATTAGTCCTATTAATCTAAAACATGAAAAATTCATCTCTCTCTCTCTCTCTCTATATATATATATATATATATAATATAACATCCTTTTTTTATAATAACAATATTGTTTGTATAACAAAATGCCACAAAATATGATTATATATTTTTCTAGGATAATAATAATAATAATAATTTGTTGTGTGTTACACGACCCGCCTGTGTGTGCTCTCTGATGGATTCTGCTCAGAAGGATGCTGGATCGAAAGGTTGCTGTGAGCCGTGCTGGATGCTGTAGTTGCTAAGTGAGTGCAGCGCTGTGGTACCCAAATTCCCAATGAAGAACCTAAACAAACCTGACCGTCTCGTCGAAAAGAGTGACTAGCACAAACCGATAACCCTCCAGCTAACGCGTGTGGATTTGAAGAACAGAAATCAGTCTGATGTAGTGGGGCCAGCTAAAGCATCAGAATATTTGTATACTGTCATGAAAATTCCCAGTTTTTTCACTCAGACCTACCTAGACAGCCGCCATGTTGACAACTGAAAAGTTGGGGCTTTCTTCTAGTAGACGTCATCACGTTGCGTCCAGTTCCAGTGAAAACTTTTGAATAAATTTGGCAATAAGAAGATTGGAGTTTATAGAGAGCCCCCCCTGCCCCCCTCCCCCCAGCGGGGCGACGGGACAGGGCAATGGGAGAGGGCAAGGCAGAGTCTGGGGTTCCTGAAGCACAGTCCCAATGGGGTTAAAAAGAAGAACAGATACATCTATTGCTTTAAAAAGTGCAATTCAGCGGTACATTTGCATGCTATTAAAAACATCACAGATTATTACTACTATTATTAATAATAATTAAAGAGGAAAATCTGTCATCTTTAACAAATTCTTTTAGGATTTAATTGAGCTAGTATTTACAAAAATGACAAATAAAACACGTCATATTTTCTAAGGTGGACATATTATATATTACTGTAAAGAGGAAAATATTTTCTATATATATTATGGATAAAACAGTCAATATATATAAATATATATATATATATATATATATATATATATATATATATATATATATATATATATATATATATAGAAAGATGCAATCATTACACGAACGTTTGCACCATTATTTCTAAAATGAAAAACGGAACTAACCTGATTAATTTTAATAAAGTGCTGTGTAATAATAATACCTTATGCATTGGTACACGGATGGTGTTTTATTGAATACCATACAGTCAAGTGCATACAGTTGGAAGATGTGAATGGCAGATTGAATAAGAACAGCATGCTACTTAGCCAGAACTGCATTAGGACTCTGTGGCTAGATTACAGTTAAACTAGTCTAAAGTATTATTTATTTATTTATTTGAGTCAATGTTGTCCTTATTAATGCGCCTAACTGAATGCACGTAATTAATATTTGTGCTCATGCAATGGACACAAAAATAAATATATAAATAAACACGAAAAGAAAGACACCAGTGCTGTATTTACATATGGTGTCGGTTTTAATACAAAATTATCGTTCTGTGCATTATCAAACGTTCAGCATAAGTTTCAGTGAAACCCTCACTGTTTTATTTACAGCGGCGTCTAGTGGGCGAACGGGGAACTACTTCGCATTTCGCTAGTCTATCCCTCATTATCGCATCGCTTATCGAATAGAACATTCCCAAAGGCGATTGCTGAGGTTGATTGGCTGACTAGGGGTTGTTACTGATGTAACTCTTTCAACCCTAAACTTCAGTTATAAACCTGTTTTTTTAGGGAGACGTAGAAAAGAGCAAATGAACAAAGATGTGGTTTTATCGATTGCAGTTATATGCATTGAATTGAGGTAGATTGAGGCGCAGTTACAAATAATTGGTTAGATTAGTTATCACTAGATTTATGAGAATAGTTTATCTCCAGGTTACAGCTGATGTTATTTATTTATTTATTTATTTATTTAATGATAAATCGAATCAAAATGTGAACATTTCCACTTGCCATTCTTTATCAATAACCTATATCATAAATTAAAAATGAAATGAACTCCAACAGCACATAAATCCAGCCCAGTAATGCTTCCTCGCCCGTAGCTCGGTGCAGCCGAGCTGTCATGGCAGCTCCCAGCTCAACTGTTCTCACCTGTGAAGCCCGTTTTACACACACAGTTACGAACACAAAGGCATTCCTGGAAGGATTTCAGCAGCTCCTTTTAAAAACCTCTTATTTTCTGAAAAGCGCGTTTTTAATTTTATTTGGCACTATATGAAAAGTTCCAATGGTGTGCGGGTACTTTCTTCTGCTAACTGCCAGGTTGTGTGACTGTTTTGTCTAGTTTTCAAGGGGGCGGGGTTAGGTATTGCTATCAATGTGGGGACAAAATTTGAGAAAATGTCCCCACAAAGACAGTAACTCCTGAAAAAACGATGTCGTGGTGACGTCCCCACTTTGTAAAATACCTTTTTAAGAACTAAATATGCTTTAAAAAAAAATATGTTTTAAGAACTAAATATGCTTTAAAAAAATATAACTTTTTTTGAAAAAAAAAAACAGTTTATAAATCAAACAAAATATTTAGTTTGTTGTCGGCTTTCACCCTGTGTGGAGTTTTGTCTGACTGGAGTTGGAAATAGTAAATAGAATAGAAGTATAGTGTCCGTGGGGAGGAGTCCCCACAAGTATAGGAGTACAAGCATGTGTGGGCGTGTGTGTGCATGTGTGTGTGTGGAGGGGGCTGCACCCATGTGCCTGTGCATTAACCCTATAAAGCCCATTTCTGTATCACATCTGATACAATGCTGCGCCACCTCTCTATATTAAAAAAAAGAAAATGAAGAAAGTAGCTTTTCTTATTTAAAGAATGCTGTGGCATTACAGGGTTAACACTAGTGTAATTTCTTGCAATTTGGGATTTACAATTTGCAATTTAATAAAAATGTGTACAAAATGCACCAGTTTCATAATGACTATGAAATATAATATCTTGATTTGTGGTTGTTTATCTTTCAACAATATAAGACTAACCGTGAGGACGCTTACAACTAACAAGATCCCCTCTGCCCAATTCCAGTTCCAATTCCAATTCCAAATCCAAATCCAAATCCAAATCCAAATCCAATTCCAGTTCCAATTCCAATTCCAAATCCAAATCCAAATCCAATTCCAATTCCAATTCCAATTCCAAATCCAATTCCAATTCCAAATCCAAATCCAATTCCAAATCCAATTCCAATTCCAATTCCAAATCCAAATCCAAATCCAATTCCAATTCCAATTCCAATTCCAATTCCAAATCCAAATCCAAATCCAAATCCAAATCCAATTCCAATTCCAATTCTATGTATAATTAGTGCAGTTAGATACTGTGCAGTGGCATGAACCAGTTTACCCCCCTTTGTTTGTCTACCTGCCCACAGAAACAGGCAATAGCCCCATCCATATTGCACATTCCTCTTATATACTAATATACATATTCTTTTCATTTATAAGACACTGAAACTACTGAAATAGGACTGCTTTGATTTGACAACTTTTCTATCTTTCTCTTTGTGTATCTATTTATCTGTCTATTTATACACAGTAGTGACATAAGTATTGGTTTCAAACAGTCCATCAATCACTTAGCTGCCTGAATGGACTGTTAATGAATCACTTAATTACTGCAATAACATAACCATAATGACCATCATAAATAAATAAATTAATAAAACATGTAATAAACTTACTTTTTGAGGTTTGGTCTCGACTTTACTGAAGGCAGGCAGCATATTCTACTAACCAATACTGTCAGTGTGGTGAACACAATATCTCACTTTGCATCATGTGAGCATTCTATCACCTGCAGATTAAACCTTCTAACTGTATCACACAACTGTACAGGTTAACATCAGCGTACCAAGAGAAGGGGGTGGTGGGGGGTCTGCAGTGATTGGCTATTGAGCCACCATAGTTTATCAAAATTGACCTAAGCATTCTATCTTTGCTCCAGTAACTTTGTGCTGGCTCTCAGTTAAAGGTGGATTGGATTCCCTTAACAACACCACAGCTGGAACCCAAGGGGCCACTCCTACTTTATTCTTCCCCTTTCAGGGACATTGGATCTGGAAGCCCCTTGAGGTCCTGGTCCACCTTTAGCTGCAGCCTCTAATGATGAGTCAGAAATGAACTAATCACGAACATATGGCCGAACAGAGAGCGAGACACAGCAGCCACCTTGTTAACTGGAAGCAGGGCTTGGGACGTGGAATAGGGTTAGGTAGAGGGTGTGGCCCGGGGTTCCTCTGATACCTCCTGACCTGAGTGTTTTTCTTTGACAGCTGGCAGCAGGCTACTGGCAAGAACAGCTTGGTAATAACAGATCTGCTAACACTGAGAGCTTGTGGTTAAGGGTTCCATTCGACACACCCCAGTGTTTGGCCCTACCCTTCCCTACCCAGACTGCAGCACTTCTAATTGGTCTGGCTGTCAGGCACGGTAACGAGGTGTATAAATGTAAAGGTGCAGCACATGACCCTACCTGGGCGTGTAACCTGTAGGTTAGAGCACAGATGTCGCCCCCTTTATGGGCTGAGGAAGTGCAGAAGGATTTAAACAGGGGCTCCTTTCAGGGGCCTCCAGCCAATGAGTGGAGCAGAATCAGAATCTGCTGGGAATTCTAATGACAGGGGCTGCGCGGGACCTCACATCACAAAGGGTTTGTTGGGTAACATTTGTGGCTGACTGGCAATCCACACCTGGTATTTAGGAGGTAAACAAAATGCAAACAGACACCTGAGAGCTGTGTATTGTAAGGGGGGTGTGGTGGGTTATGAGTGAAAACAAACAGCTCGGGGTATGTGAAAGTTTTTTTTTTTTCCTGGCAATACAGATTTTAATTGAACCTCACTCTGCCTAGGGTATATAAACAGAGTGTGTGCTAGGAAATAGGTGTAGCCACAGATTCCTCAGATAGTCTGTTTGACCATCGCAAACATTTATCTAGCCATCAAGCTACTTCACAACCCCACATTTCCACATTGAGAAGACCTATAAAATATGTCCACCCATTAGCAATGGACTCTTGTCAGCTAAGGGAGGTGTGGGAAAGTCATTTAACAGGGATATTCCCTGACTGTAAGCAAGATCTTCTGCTTTTAACAACATATTGTATTTGTTAAAAGTGCTGGCAGATTACTGCGCTCCATGTAAACACCTCACAGGGAGTTTCCACAATTGTTCAAAGCATTTTCTATCTTTTATGTTCAAGAGCTGTTTGTTTTTGACACTTGGTTCAAACTTTGTAGTTTATCTCTGCTAAGCTGAGTCGTAATCCCCATCCATGAAGCCATGCATCAGCTATCATGAAACTTGAATTTAGCAAAGACCAATATTTAAAAAATGATTTCGTGAGATGTTCCTCATTTCCTGTGTCTTGTGTCTAAGGCCTTCTTGCTGTTGTCGTGTCCTTGTGAAGAATAGGAATGGGACCTCCCTTCCTGACTCAGCATATACAGAAGCCATGTACACTTTGCCACTTTGACAATTTTAATCCTTCTTCTTCTTCTTCTTCTTCTTCTTCTTCTTCTTCTTCTTCTTCTTCTTCTTCTTCTTCTTCTTCTTCTTCTTCTTCTTTCACCAGCTCTTGGTGTTAGCTCTTAGTTAAAGGCCAGTATCCCACACAGTGCCAGCCTGTCTTTGGATCTGTGCCATGATCTTTGAAAAAGAAAGGGTTAAACCTGGCTTCTCTTCACGGTTGTTATTAACGAAAGGATTAGGAGAACCTGCTTGGCCTAGACACAGCTCAGCTGCACACTGGCAGATGGGCACGTAAGTTTGACCAACTCAGCTCAATGCAGGTGAGACTGTGACTTTCCGCTGGGCATTTGCTTATTAAGCCCCAGACTCTCTCTCTACTAACCAAATTAACTTCAGAAAGTGAATTGAGAGAAGAATTTGAAAGGTTGTTGTCCATATGGCCTGCAAAGGAGTTAATCTGCATGCAAGCAGCATGTAGCATGAGCCAGGCTGTCTGTTGTGAGCGCTCGGTAACCCAGGGGCACTGCATGAACAGCAGGGAGAGGATAAACCCAGACTCCCAATACTGGCAGGAATGTAAGTGAAGAAGAACTGAAGCTGGAGCAGCATGGCTAGCCAAAAACATGTAGGAAAGCATATATTATTATTATTATTATTATTATTATTATTATTATTATTATTATTATTATTATTATTATTATTATTATTATCTGACACACTTATTCCAATAGGGTATTACGACTGGAATAAACGAGACTTCTGTAGCAATTAAACACTCACACAATGCTCATTAGAAATACTAAAGATGCTAAATAAATTCAAGGTTGAGCTTTTCCACTAGAAGTCTTCAACACATCGACAGAGACTTTGACTCGAAATTTTGTCACTGGGTTTGTTAATTTAGTGTTTCTAAATAAATAGGTAGAGGCCAGTTTCTCCATAACAAGCAAAGCATACTATTGTGATGAAAGTGTTTTGATCACAGCAATAATATATAATTGGGGTACAAGTATGAAAGGAAATCTTGGTTAGAATAATATACAGCCTATTGGACAGTCACTGAGATCCCAGAGTGAAGCACAGTGGAAATATCGCTGAAATCCACACCAGACATCTGGGATTGATTGCACACGGGCTAAATTATTCCAAGATAAATCAATTCTGGAAACGCTATATTGATGTTCAACAACTGAGTAAACAGCACTTATATAAAACAAACACGTCCGTAAGTAGGTTTCTTTTATTTTATTTTTTTGCAAGCCTTTGTGCTAAATAAACACTTACTACTGATATTTCTTGACATGGTGCAAGGAGCGATAAGTTTAATACAGAGACCCACTGGGAAATTACATGACCTGTCAGTAGCAGCACAAATAAAGCTTCGTGACAATTCTGTGTCAATGGAAAGTCACTATAGACAGCATAGTGTGGACTTTCACTGCAGTGGTGTTATCTGACAGAGCATTCAGATGGTGCTTGCTCTATTAATCTCAGACAGGCACATGCTAATTATATCTATAGGTGCGCATCCCCTGAAAACTCTTATCTCCTGAATTCAGACGGATGCACTGCCGAAGTGAGATATAGATACAGAAGAACATGCAAAAATCCCTTGAAGGTAATCGGGCCAAAGGTAACTGTCTGGCCAGGTGAGTGGCTGGTTCATTAAACACATCTTAGTAATGGCTACAACTGAGCCCTTTAACATTGAGTTTCATTTCACAAGAAAACCCCACAGACTCTCCTGCAGAGTGGCCTATTCTCAGGGAGAGCCCTTTGATGATTCCTTGTGTCTCTGACTCTTAAGCATGATTAAACTCGTCTGAATGCAAACGTGCATTGTGCTTTACCCCTTTGAGCATGACTGATCTTAACATCTTCAGAGATTAGGAAGCACTGCGGCTTTTTAGAGCTCTGGATTTGGAACATTGCAGAACACTCTTTGTATTTGCAGAATGTATTTGCAATGGGAAGTGTTTAAGGGCTTACACAACGCATGTTATAAATCATTAAATCCATGCAGTGATGCTAGACACGGATTGCTTGGGGGAACACTCTCCCTGTCTGGTTCAGGTAAACCCAGTTTCAGGAGGTCTCTGGCTACATAGTTTTGTATAGTGTGGCCGGTATATATATATATATATGGCTATAGTATATCCGGTATATATATAATATATATATATATATATATATTATATATATATATATATATGCATATCTTTGTTGGTTCAGTCTTCAAACAGGCAGAAAAGAATTCAAGACCTTATATTCAATGTTTAAACCAACTGAACCGCCAATTAGCTGATAAAAAAAAAAAAAAACTAACAACAGGAGATGAAGTCAGACACCGTTCCTCCCTCCCTCTTGTCGCCACGGGAACGCTAGTAGCTTTTTTCCACTGTCGACCCTCACTACATTGCCACAACCTTGAAAAATTAATTTGCTGATTATTATTTTTTTTTTTTTTTTTTTAAGGCCTTTATTATACCCCCTGCATCATTAAGCTTATTTTCTCCGGACACAATGAAGTGGCAGTGGGGAGCTGACTTCTAATTAACGAGCTGGCCCTATCTGCACGGCCCCCGCTGGCCGACAAGGTCCTGTTTACAAACACAGGCCGCCCCGTCTGTTAGAGAGGGGAAGTTAAAGTCCCCCCACTGGGGCAGTTTGTTCAGAGTCACCAGGAACTATTAAACACAGTCTTTGTCCCTGCCGGTACAGACATATTGGTTTCAGCAGGACGCGTGCCGTCCTGATGGCTTACTTCTTATACTTGGCGGGAAGTAACTGTGGAGTGAAATCAAAGAATATTTAGGGAGAGGGGGCTGGGGGTGGGGGTGTGGGTGTATGAAGGGGGGCAAATTGAAAATGGAAAAAGCCAATTGGAGACTTCTTAATGTGCACATAGTTGAGCACTTGCTGTACGTGGAACTAACATGACAACTTCCTTATTCAAGGAAAAAACAACAACAACAACAAAATACAATCCCATTAATGGTACAAGTGAATGATGCCTAATCATAACTTTATTGAATATTGGTAGGATAGAGGACTCTAGTCAAGTCCATTGATATGTTCTTTTAAATGTTTTGTGTGAAGAATAGACTGCACTTAAGTAATTATTTAGTACATGCTGGCTGCTTAATATACCTTGCAGCATTGGATTATCTTCATACCGCCAGCATTACTTCCTATAACACTCTGTCCGTTTTGACAGGCAGCGTCTGTTTGCATTCCTTTTTTTTCCAGCCTTAGGCACGTTTCAGACAATTACCGGATTAAGGTGATCAAATTATGTCCTAAAACTCTGTTATAGATTTATATATATAATGATTTAAGGAACTATTATCTTCCAGTGGCTCTCTTCTGGGTTTGTTTGCTTGATGGCAACATAAACGCAATCATTGTCTTAGCAGCTACTGAGATCTCAGTTAAAATCTCTCAGCAGCAACAGTGGCAGGGCCCCAGGCAAGCTATCTTCACTCTTCCCTTTCTTCTTCACTTTGAGGTTCTTTCAGTTTGACAGATTATTCTGAGTAAAAGACATTTTGTATAGCCTTGCTATTTCTGTATGACTCAGGGATTTAGAGATTGTTATGCAAGTATAATGCAGTATTACTACTTCATTAGAAAGTATTTTTTTTTGTCAGAACAAAAGCAACATGCATTCAAAATATTGCAGTAACTGTATTGGGTTTTCTTTATATATTCCGTGTGATCATTTACATAAGGGCGCAATGACCTATTATATCCATTACAAACCATCAATAATATTAATAATAATAATAATAATAATAATAATAATAATAATAATAATAATATAATAATAATAATAATAATAATAATTCCATTACAATATCATAGAAAAAACTTGTTATTCCTTGTAAATAATCGTCATTGCATTTATGACACATTTACAGATTATGGATCCTCAATCTAGAGAGGGACTGATTCAGCTCCTTGTCAGTCGAAAGGACTCAATTTCAATGGCTGCTAATTGGCCTCCTTTTCTGTCTCTCTGTCTCTCAGATCAGAGATGCCATGGAGGGCCGGGGACACGAGAAGGAAGAATGGAGAGCTGATTTAGTCCACCGTCCTCCAGAGATATTGAGAAGCCTTAACAAGAGACAGAGAAGTGCTTCTCTTTTATAGGCAGAGAGCACTCCATCTGGAGCTTATTGGAACAGCCCACTGTACTTGAGTGAACCCAGCACTGGACTGCATAGAGAACGGGCACATTTGTTTCTGTGATGTACAAAACACTGAAGCTGCCCCCCCCCCCAACTCCACAAGGTGCTGGAAGGTATCTTGGGGGATGTTAATCTATTCAGTCATTAATATTTCATGCAACAGGTTCAGTGAGGTAGGCAGAGGATCCTGGATCCACGGATGATCAATCAGATTGAGTTGAATTGCACTGAGTTCTGGGTGTTGTGGTGGCCATGGAAGATGCCTGAGGTCTCTGTCCTGCTCCTCAAACCCTTCATCACAGTTATATCACAGTGAAGGAGTGCATTAGCTGATTGAAAATAAACATCCCCATCACGGTACGATAGATACACTGTGGAAAGGAATTCTAGGTGCAAAACATCAGAACACGTATGCCTTTTTGGGTGCAATAACATTAAGGAGAATAACGCCACTGCAGCAACTGTAATACCTGAAGAGACCTGATCGGTTAAAGTAATGAACCCATAATGTTTTGTATTCAGTGTAATCATGAAGCACCATTAGCTCTGTATTTTCAGTTAATCCTCCATCCAGAATACGATTCCTTTTCAATGAGATCATCATTTTTCTGTAAAATCGGAGCACTGTGTTCGCTCACCCATAAATGACATAATGGTTTGTATAAGTTACATAGCACGTTACGGCAATTTGAGAATTTGAGTAGGACATTGTGAAGAAACAATACATGCCTTAAGTAAAAGGCACATTGTCTGCCTGCGATTCTGCAATTAAGCACTTGAGAGTGTGTATAAAGTGTGCAGTGGAATTTAAGCTAAACTTTGTTTGGCATGTTGATAAAAAAAAAAGAAAAATGACAAGGAAAATAAACAATGGTGTAATGTGAAGACAGGTAGCAGCACCTTAATACTGCTCTTGGTGGGGTGAGGCAAACAATGACCCAGCAGCTGCCACCTTGCCCAGATGATGTCATCTCCTCATGCCGGCCACCCAGTGGGTGCCTGCGGGACACGTGACACTCAGGAGATTTCAGTTAGGGGGCTTAAAGAATTTGGGCAGTCATGACTTCCGCACTGATTACAGGCCCTCAGGTTACCACTAATAACAGAGGCACAGGGTATGCCCTGGGTCGATCTGGAGAAGGATGCTTGATAATGTTATTTATGTTGTTCAGTAGTTTAAGGGTTAACTGTTACCCTTAGCTGATGCAATCTCTATCTGTGTATACAGAGCATGTCAAAGAAACCGAGGCCCAGATTTATAGAAGGATTGCGCCTGTTTTACGACCACAAAATGGTTGCTGAGGGTTCTGAATTCTTGGATGGGATTTACAAAACACACGCAATGGCATAAACACACAATTAAGATGCGATTTGCGGGGGCAAAGTCTCTGTGTGTTTTAGCACTTGATGCATGTGCAATTCTGTATATGCATATGTAATTCTTGGGCGTTTCTGAACGAAACCGCTAAAATTGGGAGGGGATTTTGCAAATGAGGTCTATATTGAAGACAAGGTGATGTGGGAAACCTATCTGCAGCAAGGTAACATCGTCTTCAAGGACAAAGAAAAGTTTAATAACATTTTGCAAAGAGTTCATTTTTTTAACCCTTGTGATCAAGTCAGTTTGTAAATTACAGTTTATAATACTGGTACCGTATTGTTTTGCAAGCTCCAGTTTTCAATACATGTTTCATAGCTTACATGACAAAACAGGAAGCCTGCAAATAGAGAATATAGAATCCATGTAAAAAAGGTTCTTAGAAGCACTTAAATGGTCTCAGTGTCAAAGCAAGGTTCTAACGAGAGCCTTTACTTTTTAGCATGTAGGCATTATTAAAAGAACGGTGGAGGAGATTAAGAAAAGATGGAACGATATTCTGAGGCGCACAAAAGAAAAAGTCTCATACAATGAGGGCTGAACCTCCACCGTTACTTTAGTAATGCCTTCAGAATGTATTTTTTGTAATATGGCATTCTGGTATTTAACAATACTGGTTCAGGCAGTATTGTTAAATTCGAGTTGGAAAGAAAACGGTAAAAAAAAAGACAGAGGGACAGATGACGCAGTTAGTTTGTAGCTAGAGCAAGTACAGTTTTTTGACCATATATACGATGCAGATATGCTTTAAAATCACACACAGAGTAGGAGATACAGACAAACATTGAGAGCTGTAACTGCATAAGACTTTAAGAAGGTATAAATCTTAGTTAATCTGAAGACTCTTCGTATGAAGCTGAATGGAGTTATTGTTGCTAAACATTTTGCTGTACAACAATGGAAGAATTATCCACCCGTTTGATTGCCATGGATGGAAGTAAATAAAACGTATTGTTTCTGAAGTTTGAAAAGTCTATATGCCTGGAATTATTCTATATGAAAAAAGAAGTTGAACTAATATGCGAAGCACAGTAACTGGATGATGCGTTGTAATGTATAAGCAACCAGACTACAAACTCTGAAGTGGTACATTAGATTTTTGTTTATTAAAAAGTCACTGCACATTCCATATTTTATTCATTTGTCCTGGTGATGTATTTCAAGCTTGTAGCACATCTTCATGTGTTACGAGTACCGCTTGTACCAAAATCTCCGATTCCATATTGGTAAATTTCAGTTTTCACTTCTGTGCATCCTCATCACCATGGCTAGTACGAGGCTGAGGTCTTTGTGTGCCATTCATTTTCTTTTGGAATGTGTAGCCTACACACGCAGGGTTGACCCAAACCCGCTAGTTATTGTGAGAGGTGTGTAATTCTCCATCGCTAATTGCGGTGAGGGGTATTTAAATTGGTTGATTGCGGAATCGCCTGCTTTACCTAATTAGTCTTATAAAATAGGTCGTTATTTTGACGATGAGTGCAGCTGTACTGAACACACACATTATGTGCTTTTTTACGCAGAGAACTGTGAGGGTCTGGAACCAACTCCCCAGTAATGTTGTTGAAGCTGACACCCTGGGATCCTTCAAGAAGCTGCTTGATGAGATTCTGGGATCAATAAGCTATTAACAACCAAACAAGCAAGATGTGCCAAATGGCCTCCTCTCGTTTGTAAACTTTCGTATATTTTTATGTTCTAATTACATGGTTTTATCAATTTAATAACCAAATCAGTTTGATTTTTATAACATTTTATAACTTTTAATTCAGCACCTCTCACTCAGCTACACAATCCAACACAAATATCTGACCTGTCCAATTACCCCTGCGTCTCAGTTTTAATTAATTTTTACAGGCAACAGGTGGTGTGCAATGTGGCCAGCAGACTCTATGAGGGCTGCGCTGCCTTCTGAAGGTCTCAACTGGTACAGGGCAGGCCCTCGCTCGGTGCGCGCGTGCAGCCAGCTGGCACAGCGACAGTGACTGAACTGGCCAGCAGGGGGGAGAACTCTGCAGACAGACTCCCTGCTCGGCAAGGCTAATCAGCTCTAATCCTGCAGGGAATTTATTTTTGCACTCATGTGCAGTAAAAAAAAGAAATAAACTTAATTATTTTAATATTAGCTAACCTTTTTAAGCCTGAAAAAAAAAAAAAAATTCATTGCATTTTTGTGACGGTGTGAGGTTTAACTTCAAAAGCATCAGTTTTACTTCAAAGTTAGTGTATATTTTATGCTAGTTTAGTTTATATATTTCAGTAACTGAAATATAACAAAGTCATGGTCAAATAGAAAATTATATATATATGTATATAGAATCTATATATATATATATATATTAAGTATATATATATAGTTAATATATATATATATATATATATATATATATATATATATATATATATATATATATATATATATACACACACACACACACACACACACACACACACACACACACACACATATATATTATTTGATATATTCTGTAACTCAACTTAGTGTCACATTACATTCTAAATGACATTATCAATTGTAACTTGTATTATGTGCACAATAGTATTGTTAACTACTGTATAAATGAACAAAGCCAGATACAAACCCCAATATTTTAAAATACATATTATTTGATGTTCTGTCTCAACACAATCTCCGCACAAATAATTCATTGTCAACAGATCTGTGTAGTAATTGTTCCCATAAGAATCTCTGTAAAACTAAAACCACAAAGCCAGCTCTTTTTAAAAGCAGTTGAGCCCCAGATTTTGAACTACTGAATGCTGAAAATATTCAACCCAATCAAGTCTAGCATCAGAATAGCAAAGCAGATATTTCTATTGATTTCAGTGTGAATGCTGGCTGGAGTTTGCAGACAGCGATCACATCGGTGTTCTTGATTCTGTTGCAATGCCTCGCTCGTCCTCCTTGTCAAACGAGAGAAGAGAGGACGCGTGGAGTAAGGTGTGGCATGTGCCAGAGCTCAAACCTGCCTGACAAATAAACAGAACCTGTTCTACTTCAACCTCCTTCAACCTATGCCATGATGCCTGAAGGGTTAAATAGAAAGGAATAGAAGTCTGCTACATCATTAACGATGTGGTCAATTGACATCACAAACACATTAATAGATTTAAATAGAGTGTGTGGTTATGGCATCGAAAGGCTATCAGTACCTCCACTATTTGTTTTCAAACACACTTTCGCTTGACAAAGGTATGTTAAACTTACCTAAATGTTGAGAAGTTAGCTCTTTTGCCTAGACTGAGTAAAATATTTCTCCAATACAAGTTAATGTATGAAAGTATTTCTTGGTAAGTAAGAAAGATAGAAAACTTGGGATTGAGTTAAAACAAATAAAGAAGAAGCAGATATTCCCCTTGCTCTTCTTATAAAAAAAAGTTACAGAGGCCCTGATTAACAAACAACAAAGCAGTAATCTTTTTCAAATCATCTCCAATCCCCTCTCTTAGCCAGGGTGCTATAAGCACATACGGGAACAAAGGTTTAGGGTTCAGCTGACAGTTCTTAACCAAACAACGAGTTTCCTTCGGCTGTCAAACATCTCTGCCAGTGACACTGTGATTGATCACCATGTCAGGGACCTTGGAGGAGAGGTATGAAAAGAAAATCAATCTCAACCTGACACGCTTCACACTTCCAAGTGTAAGTATGACTGCACCAAAGCACCTGTTAAGCAGAGTGGTGGAGTTATTGTCAAGCAGGAAACATGAATGACAACGACTCAGGGCTGTCGTAGTTTTAATTGTCACGTTCAAGCAGGCACAGCCATTACTGTTACACGTTTCTTTTAAGAACAATTTTGTTTTATATTCTTTTTAATTTAAATATCTTCATCTTAGTTTTCAAATTTTGCAATTAAAACCACACTTTTTAATTTCTTTTTTAAAATTTCTGTTTCATCAGGTTCTGTATTTTTTGTGTGAAAAGGCGCTATTGTTGTTGTTAAAAAAAAGTTTCTTTCTTTCTTTCTTGCAATAAATCACAAGCAGCTAGAAAGGAGCTGTTTTAACTGCTGTGGATCAAATTCATACACCGTGTTTACATGCACAAGGAATCAATCCTTTTGTAATGATTATTTTGAATCCGAAAACCCATTAAAACCAGCAACCCAATCCCAGCTCCATGCTAGTTTACATATAGAACATATAGCATCCTCAGACAGGTAGCTTGAATCTGATTAGATTGTGCATATAAATAACGATTATCTTATCTTTAAAGGTATTAGTGTATTTTTTTAAGATTAGTATTTTCCAAAAGCTGGCGTCGCACCTCATCTGTCAACCAGAACAGAATGAAAAAAAAAACTTTCTTTTCTTTTTTGTTGTACACGCCCTCTTTCTTTGTGTTCAGATCAGTATCAGATGATAAGGAAACATTCCTCTGTTTAAAATGCAATTTCTTCCACACCATTTCTTTTAATTGACCATGTGGAAACACCAATACTTATCTGGTAGTATTGCCCCAGCACAGGCATCCTGTCATCAGACTGCAATTACTGGACCTGACTGCAACTGGACTTCTGTTGCTAATTGTATTGCAGATCAACCTGAAAGACTTCACAAGCCTCAGGGGTGTACAGGGCTCTGTGTTAGAAAGGTGTACTGACACCACAATCAGACTGATCATAGGAGTAGTGAAACTATAAGTTCAGTGAGCAAGCTCATGCGATAAATTATTTATTAAAACAGACGAGACAACATCACTATATTATACATACTTTCACACTACATTGTTGGGCCTTTAGCCTCGCCTTTTCAGGTACACTTGCTCATAAATTAGCTTGCAAATAAGTGGAAAGGCTGACCATACGGAAGCCATGGGCAGGGGGGCAGGATAGCTTCCCTCCCCCGTTAGATGAAGCAAAAAAGCAGGTGGAGGCTGGGAAGGAGGAGGAGGCAGACTCTGGCGCACAGCAGGGTCGTAATGGATTGAGGTCAGATAGAAATCCTTTCCTTGACGGTCGTTAGTCATATTGTTTATCAAAGGACAAATAAGATACTAGATATTCAATGTTTGATGTTTACGTGATTTGATTAAAGGTTAAAGTGAGTTCTTTGCTAGAACCACCACTTGGCCTTGGCCTCACCAAAAGTGTGTTATTTAGTTTAGTTAATGAGCCTTTTACCTGATGAACCTGCTATGGGTGGGTCAGGATCTGCTGTCACCCAGTTTTAGTTGAGATTCATAATTAAAACTGAAATAAACTTGTGGATAGTTACAAAACGATATTCACTGTGCAGGAGACGCTTGTATAGCACAAGAGAAAGGGTCAAGTGTACTTAAAACAGAAAACTTTGAGTTAAGAAAAAGAGTGAATTCACTTGATGCTTCTAGCGACTTGAGACACTGTGACACACTAGTTATAAGAGGGTGGACATTTGATAGACCACATCTATAGATTTAGATGACATCGCTCACTGAATGTGATGGAAAGACAGACAAAAAAACTGTAAAGAAAGTAATACTTTACCCAACGAAACATGAACAGAACTTTAACTTTTTTTCTTGTACATTTCATTCTCATATCATTAGATTAAGAAATAAGAAAGCATAAAGAAAGGTCCCTTTTTCCGGAACATGGTGTAGCTCAGAATGTAACAGCAGAGTGTCCTTGCCCTTTGTAGGGATTAAGGGGAGATTTACTTTTTTTGATTGTCTCGACAATTGAGGAAGAGCATGTGGTTAAAATGGCACCCAGCTCCAATTGGGTCCCATTGTTTTGTGATTGGCACACGCCGACTCCTTACAATAACACTTTAAATGTGACAACTTTGTTTCAGCTGATAACTGATTCATCCAGATGGGCCTCTTGATTCAAGTGATTACAGAGACAGTTTTTTGTCTTTGCAATATATTGCAGTGCGAGCTTGAAGCAGTGAGCAGTGAGCATTACGGGGTTAAAGCAAACAAACAAACAAACAAAAAGTCCCGCTGCATGGGTGATAGCTAGTCAGTATTCTGAAGCACTGTCCTGGGATCCCGCACAGGGAATTCTTTTTTTGGTTGAGCTCCTAATAAAAGCTCCCTTTTGCAGCATCATGAACTCAAGTTATCCTCATTGGATGGCATCTGTTCTTATAAGAATAGAAAATCACCCCCACCCAAAGAAAAAAAGAAAAAAAAGGTCATTTTCGGTCTTTATGCAAGAGCTGAGGTACTGTGAGGACCTTTCAATATGGAACTGTCTGTGAGGCAGCGTGGGTATCAGCAGTCCTGCACTGAGGGTTAGTCAAGCAGAGAATGCTGGCACTGCCCTGCACAATAACAATGCAAACATACGACACTGAGCCCCACTCAGTAGGTTCAAATAGATTTTGATATCCTTAAGGGGGGCTGTGGTCGGTGTTTGGGGGGTATTGTTCATTTATAAACCATCTTGTTCTGTCTCAGTTTATAAGTGTCTTGCTTTCTTTCTTCATCCTCATTAATTTATTTTTGGATCGATCAACAGAATTATGTAAACGCTCCATAAAATGTGTCAATCAGATCTCCAGTTCTCCACAAGGGGAGCATGAATAATTGAAGACTGTGTAGAGTTCTGCTGCTGTGGAATAGAGCACACTGCCTGCAGTCCTCTTTCTGGTGTACACAGGTGCAGATCAGATCAAGCTGCTACTTTACATATACAGCTTGGTAACACATTCCATGAAGAGTCTCTAATGACTGTGAATTTACATAGTAGTTACTTAGTAAATACATGTGTACTTACACATAATTACAATGTTATTCTGCATAGTTACAATGCACTTAACGTGTAAAGTTTTTTGCATGATATCTGTAAGTACACAAGTGTATACCAGGTACTCAGATCGTTTACAATGAATCAGTTTATAAAACCCCTTTTTAAAAGAATGTGGACTACTCGTCAACACTTCTCATTAAGACCGTAACCTGTGAATTTTACAAAAAGCTTTCAGGTTTTTAGAATCAGACTCGGGCAACCTCTGGCAGACCCTCCCACTGAAACCAGGACTAGTCTGAAGCCAGGCTGAATATCCCCAATACAAGAGCCATTCATAAGAGCCTGATAAAAATGCAGAGCTGGAGCCAGACGTTAGCGGCTCAGTGTTTCTGTGGATGTGAGCTGAGTGGGGAGAGCCACCCTATGGCCAGTGTTTAAATTCCCCAGAAGCATGTAAACATTTCCCAGTTCATCTCAGAGAATATAAAGAGCTATTGTACTGCATTGAAACAGAAGTCTTTTTGGAATCAGCTCAGCAGTGCATACCGATGCAGCTTATAGCTCAGAATATTCTCAGGCAGTTGACTCATTAATACTCTGGTCTTGCGGTGTAAATGTACCATGCCACAGGCTCATTAGATGCATACACTGCTGTGTATATGGGGTTGAGTATTTCTTTGCTCTGCTGGTAATACCTAACTGAGTGTTTTTATCCTGACAGTTTCACTGTAAAAGTTTGAACTCCTATAGTGAATTCTTCAATTAGCCATAAAAAAGCTATACTTTTTAAAAATGATTATTATTTTATGAATGAATGAATTCAAGTTTGATATTCATGAAACTAGTGATTATATTTTACTGATGGCTCTTCTATCCATTCACATATTGGACATTCAAACTGAATTCTCTCAAAACATCATTAAACGAAACAGTTCTGTAACTATGCTTAAAACCAAAGTCCTTATGCTCACTTGTTCAATTTACATCGTACTGTATGCATTTGGTCTTTTAAAGTTCCTGGAATACAGCCTGTGCTTCCACTGCTCCCACGGGGTACAATGTACAAGCACTGGGAAGACTCCCAATGGACTGGTATCACTGGTCAACAAGCAGTTCCTAAAGGAAGGGGATCAGGGGCTGCTGTAAACAGCTCATTTCCACTGGGATACAGAAACCACGTCGTGGGACTGAGAGCCTGAGTGCACAGGCACCTGTTCAATCAACATCCCAGAATGGTCTTGTTTACCAGCATGGGATGCTGTGGGTTTCAGTGAGGGAGGGAGGGAGGAGGTGGGCATTCTTCGGCTTAGAGTAAATGAGAGGCAACCCTCAACACATCTTCAGACTTGAGATGCTCTCTGTTGAGGAGGAGTCGGGCTTGGAAAAATAGATTTATTTACATTTGCTCTACATACAGATAAAGACATGCCTTTTTGTTAAAAATCATTTTTTAGCAACAGACCCTATTCCCAATGCTTTTACTATTTTTTTTATTTTATACATTTTACTTTATTTTGAATGCATTTTTACTGTCGTTACAGATGCCAAACAGCATTCTAGTAAAGTTCAATATATGGAACTTTATTTAATTTAACAAAACACAAGCTTGTTTTCATCGTGGGGTCCAGGGGGTGGGTTAGGCAGCAGCCACACAGTCACACAGTGCAAGCAAACAGACCGTTCTTGTAATGCAGAACATATAGACATCCCTTTATACCATGGCACAGGTAGTAAAGCAGTATGCCATGGCTCCCATTAACCCCATCATGCCATCACACTAGCACTTGTATTCTTGTCTCTTACCTATTGCTCCAGACTACAGCGTTACAAAGGGGGAGCACAGTCGGTTCTTGAGGATAAACCTGCTGCACAGGTGAGAAGAGCAGAGGCATGGCTTTCCCTGTGCCAGATAAGCAATGGAGACAGTGCCATTTTCACACACGTTTAAACAGCATGCTCTGAGGACAATTACAGTGGAAGCTTAACAGCTATGAAAGTGGAATAGGGATAATCATTGGAGTTTCAGAGTTGCTTTCCTCTTAGACTCCGATCACATCCGAAGCAAAGCACAAAAAGGCATTATATAATTGATGGCACAAGTTCTAGGGCGATCCAGGAGAGGCATCAATAACCTGCCCCATATTATATTCAACAGCGCATGTAAAGCTGCATGTACTGTAAGCAAACAATGCCGTGCCCAAAGAAATTAAATTTTTTTAAAAAATGATCAGAGAACCCATCAAGATCTTTTCCAAACAATGTGTTTGACAAGGTCCCTGCACTCAGTTAAGGAGGGGCATCAGCTGTGACACATTCTTTCAGCCTCTTCTGTGGGTTTCTTTGAGTCTTTGAACGGAGAAAGCACAGGACTTGACAGTCCAGGCTGCTGCAGAAGTCACTGCAGTGCCCAGGGCCTGAAAAGCAGGTTGGAGCACCCCACTATTACCTCTGGGTGATCTGCACTGCCTGAAGGCTCTGGTTTTATCTCTGAGGATCCACAATTAGAATCCAATTAGGAGGATACCGCTTATCAACTTCTAACACCCTCCATGTTGACAACTAGGAAGCTGCCAGGCAGGATCAATTAACCAATGAGTGACCACATTTCACACCTGCTTTTTCAGGGATGGGATTTTAACCACATCCCTGCCCAAATAAAATTGAAATAAACAGAACTTCACTTGCAAAAACCTACACAATCACATTCGTGCACACACACACAAACAAGCACGCACACTGCATTCACACAATCACACACGTGCACACACACAACCAGGCATGCACACTGCATTCACACAATCACACACATGCACACACACAACCAGGCACGCACACTACATTCACACAATCACACACGTGCACACACACAACCAGGCATACACACTGCATTCACACAATGACCCAATCCACAGTGGGGCTCTGTTGATCGTCTAAACTAAAAGACTGGTTGCGAGTTTAAAGACATTGGGTGATTATTGCTTCACTTGCTGGACTAATCAGCTTATTGAAAAATTTATTGTTCTTACTTCAAGGGCTGTATTTATTTCACAGTAAAAGCAGTAAAAAATTAAATTAAATAAAAGCACTAGTCTCTTGTTTAACACCTTCAAGGGATGGGGTGAAAATAAAGATAACTGTAAAAACCCACACGTCTGCTTCTTTACTATATATGTAATAAAAGAGATTTATAGTAGGCTATTCTGGATAGCCTCTGTTCGTATGTATCTTAATAGAGTTTGCATGGTAGGTATCTCACATTCTGCTGGAGTAACGGTTATTGTGAATAAAATAGTTTCCATGTACAAGCTTGAGCATGCTGACTGGCTAAATAAACAGCCCCTGTGGTCTTTCTGGACTCAAGACACTGCCATATAGCCCATGGGAATAATCTCACAGTCACCCAAGTCCATTTCACAAAACAGCAATTATACATTTTCCAGAGAACATAGAGTTCACTGCTCTCTCAGTATTAAGTGGTAGAGTTCACTGCTCTCTCAGTATTAAGTGGTAGTCAGTTAACCTGTGGTCTGTCTTACTGCACTGCACTTAACATTAGGAGCTTGCTTTCTGTGCAAACAGCAGAGTGCTCCATGTCCTTTAGGTTCACATCGTTGAAAACACACCGACACTTGAATCCATACAGTAAATGACAACCTCTGATAACTGTGTAAAAAGGAGCTACTGTAGTTGTGTGAGATCTCTATATGAAGCTGGGGTGCTGGTCACAACAGGAAGGCTTACTACAGGCTTACTGGCTTGAGGCAGCACATACAAAACCACAAACAATATCAACGTTATCTTTCAAGGCATAAGGTAAAGACAGCACGCATGTTTAATTTGATTTTGGGGAGAGGCTTTTGTTCTATGTTATACATGTTGGGTGAAAGGCTATCTGTTCTTTCCACTGTTATTTGTTTCAATCACATGCACTTGAGTGTGGTTGCAAAGCAGCACTGACTGACTGATTGGTTGGTTGTTTTGGCATTAGAGCAAACACAATGATGAAATAAGTGCTTTGATATATAATTAGAAATGAAAGTACTAATGGTTATCCACATGGGGCTTGGGAAGGGGGATATTTTCAAGCTGTGATAATCTGGATCAAGCTGTAAACAGGTACAGAGATGCACACGCTCATAAATAAACCAGTACGACTCCCAGTGGACACCCTGAAGCTCTGGTCCAAGAAAAACACCCTCCTTAACAATAATCCATAATGAAGAAGGAACACTACTAGGAAGAGCTACGGCAAGTAGGGTCTAAATAATGAAACTGACTGTTCAAATGAGCATTCTGAACTATCTACACCTAGCATGAATTACTAAGCTCAGTCAGGATATTAAAAACATTGAAACGTTATTTTAAAAAGCTTTACATTACAAAAAAAAAGCTTTATATTACTCAACACAAAATGAGGAAACGTCTAAAATTACACAATTTAACAAAGATCTCTCTCTCTCTCTCTCTCTCTCTCTCTCTCTCTCTCTCTCTCTGTGTGTGTATGTGTATATATATTGTTCTTGCTAGACAATGTCATTGATGACCTCCTTACTATGGTCTCTCTGCCAAAATCCTAACCCTAACCTTATGTTAACTCTAACCATAATTTCTACATACATTGTTAGACATTAAATCATTAAAATAATTAATTCACACCCCTGCTTATTATGAAGCCTGTTTGTTTCCCCGGGGTTATTAAGAAGTATCATTTGGAGAAGTGTCAACAACCATTCAGATCCTATAAATTAGAAGAGATTCTCGTCCTTGAGATTCTAACCAAGAACACTCTGTGTCAATAATAATAATAATAGTAATAGTAATAATAATCAGCTGGGTTGCAGATCATTATGGTGCAGGTGAAATTCATTTTAAGCTGTTGGTGTTTCATTTTTAAAGGTAGATGTTATTTATTTTATTATTAACTTTGGATACTCTGGACATGTTCAAAAAGTAAATGGCTGTTGATGTTTTGTTTTTCTGTCTGTAGTTTGGGTTACCCTTTGCACTCCTGAGCAGAATTTCAGTAACTACGAATATGTTCGTTTTTTTGAAACGTTTAAAGACGTCATTGGGAACAAGTTCTTAAGACCTGTGAAAAACTGGACAACTCCAGTCCAACTGAACATCACGTTAACTCTGTATGAGATTATAGGAGTGGTAAGCAACTCTCATTCAATATTTTATAATAATAATAATAATAATAATAATAATAATAATAATAATAATAATAATAATATTAATATAAAAATGTATACTGCAATAGACAGTTCAGTAAATCCAGTTTATCAAACAGTCTTCTAAGTGTATTTTCTTCTTTTGTTCTTGACAGGATGAAAAGACACACATCCTTCAAACCTATATATGGCTTAGGCAAGTGAGTGTTTCTTCATGCTGTTCTTCCTCTGTATTTCTCTGTCATGTCCTCTATAAGTGAGTGTTTCTTCATGCTATTCTTCCTCTGTATTTCTCTGTCATGTCCTCTATAAGTGAGTGTTTCTTCATGCTATTCTTCCTCTGTATTTCTCTGTCATGTCCTCTATAAGTGAGTGTTTCTTCATGCTATTCTTCCTCTGTATTTCTCTGTCATGTCCTCTATAAGTGAGTGTTTCTTCATGCTATTCTTCCTCTGTATTTCTCTGTCATGTCCTCTATAAGTGAGTGTTTCTTCATGCTATTCTTCCTCTGTATTTCTCTGTCATGTCCTCTATAAGTGAGTGTTTCTTCATGCTATTCTTCCTCTGTATTTCTCTGTCATATCCTCTATAAGTGAGTGTTTGTTCATGCTATTCTTCCTCTGTATTTCTCTGTCATGTCCTCTACAGAATCCCCCTTGAAAAATGTGTTGCATTCATTTTGTGCAGTAATCTTCCAGTTTCCTATACATACTCACGCTTTATGCTTATGTGGCTTTATCATATTTCTTTGTGCTTAACCAACACAGTCACAAAGCCCACATATTATTAACCCATTACTTTGTCATTTTTTGGAGCATTTTTAACTTGCCTCTACCTGGTATTTTAACGCTCTCTTTAACGCTATTATTTTGTTAACTGCAACAATTAAGTCTAAATGTAACTTCTGCAGATGCAGCCCTTTAGATGCTTTTATGATGCCTCAATATAAAAAAAGAAACTCAAGTGTAAAAATGATCAATTTCTTGGTGTTTTCCACCCCACGGTGATTATAAAGCTCCACTAAAACCACGAATGCAGCCGAGCCCAGCTCCTTTGCTTAGAGTTTAAGAAGCTTGCTTGCAGTGTGCAGTGGCCCAGGTTCGTGTCCAGCCTATATATTGATTAAACTCTTAACAATTTTAACACCTACATATTTTTTCTCTTTTGCCACCCTTTTGGTCTAGTTTTGGGTCAATGAGTTTTTGGTTTGGGACCCTGCTGATTTTGGTGGACTCAACAAGGTGTCCATACCGGTAGACAACATCTGGCGCCCTGATCTTTACGTCTATGAGTTGTGAGTTCTTTCCCAAACCACTTTCCCCATCCTTTTCCTGAAGATTCACTTGAACCACATAGTCTCTCATTAGATAGTTCACTCGTGTGCAATTAATGTGCTTTTAATCATGGATGAACACTGAAAAAAAACAACGTAGCATGTGACTGTAAGGAGAATGAAGGGTTAAAGAAATACCATGAGTACACTGTGCTCAGCACTGCTGCAAGATGAACCAGGCACTGAGTGGAGTGTGGGAACTTGAGTTAGAACACTGCTGACCCAAAGAGAAAATAAGATACAAAAAAACAGGGTTTAGAGTCACACACACATTTACTCAAGATATGTAGGACAGGCACTTGAGAGTGCATTTGAGAAGCATTGAAGAATCTCCATGAACACACACCTGTGCTGTGTCTGACTAACTTTTGTCTTCTCTTCTGCAGCGTTGAAGAAGATTTGTCCCCCCAGATCCCGTACATGTATGTGAGAAGCAGTGGTAGAATCACCCACGATAAACCCCTTCGCATCGTCAGCTCCTGCAACCTGAATATATTCTACTTCCCTTTCGATATTCAGACCTGCACTCTCTCCTTGGGACCATTCCTCCACACAGGTGCGCTTTGCTTGGGACCATTCCTCCACACAGGTGCGCTTTGCTTGGGACCATTCCTCCACACAGGTGCGCTTTGCTTGGGACCATTCCTCCACACAGGTGCGCTTTGCTTGGGACCATTCCTCCACACAGGTGCGCTTTGCTTTCCGTCTCCGATTATGATATCTTTCATATCCATTACGTTCTTGGATTCGTTCGAGTGACAGTTAAATACAATGCATTAAAATGCTGTGCTTATTTAATGATGACTGAGTTTGGCAGAATTTGGAATGCCCTGTACAGCCTAGAGCAAAGGGTAATTTGGATGCATTTGTTTTTAATAGTATTTAATAATACTCTGCATGTATTATTACAGCTAGCGATATAGTCCTGGGTCTCCACCAGACTTCAGATGAAATCACTGCGGAATCGAAAGAAAACATCCAGAATAAAGGCGAGTGGGAACTGCTGAATATCGACGCTCAGACAACCACCTGGCAGATGCAAGGGGAGAACTGGTCTAAAGTCATCTTCAAGGTATTGGGGAGTGATGTCAACCATGTCATGTGTTGCATGGCCAGCAGGTGACACTGCTCTCCACACTCATATCTTGTGATGTCTCCTTTATTACAGTTTTCCGGCTGTAATTCCACCAAGAGGGTACCAGGAATAGAATAAACCTTAATAGCTGGGTAACACATTAAGTGTCTCTAATTACTATGTATTTACATAGCAGTTACTTTGTACACAGTCAGAAAAAGGGTTAGGGTTAGGGTTATATCTGCAAAAAGATTTACACATTAAGTATTGTAACTGTGCATAATAACATTGTGTAAGTACGCATTTATTTTTTAAGTAACTACTATGTAAATACACAGTCATTAGAGACATTTTACCAAGAGTAGAGTGTTACCAAGAGCAGTTCAACACATATTCTCTAGTGTTGCTATGACTGTGGCATCCTACAGAGACCTCAAACCCAGCTACTGTTACAGGTTTTTTTAGAGCTTCATGAAATAGCTCCATGACCAAGGATATAATTTGCTATCATTGCACGTTTAAGAAAGCCTGGCTGATCTGAACCCAGCTCTGTCTGTGTCCCCTCTCTGTGCAGTTGAGACTGAAGCGCAGGCCCCTCCTCTACCTGGTAAACCTAGTGATCCCCAGTGCTTTCCTCATGGTGATTGACCTCATCAGCTTTTACCTGCCCGTGCACCAAATCGACCGAGGAGCCTTTAAAATGACCCTCCTGCTGGGGTACACCGTGTTCCTCTTGATCATGAACGACCTGCTGCCGAATAATGCAGGGGGGACCCCGATAATAGGTAACTATTGATACGTCTTTGAAGGGCTCATATAAATATAGCTGTAATTATCTGGAGAGCTTTTCATTATAATAATTCTATATTGTAAACAAACCTTACTGTTATCTGCTCTCAGAGTTTCTTATATCACTAGAACCCCTTGATGAATTAACAGCATTATTTTGTTTGGGGCTCTTCTTCTTCTTCTTCTTCTTCTTCTTCTTCTTCTTCTTCTTCTTCTTCTTCTTCTTCTTCTTCTTCTTCTTCTTCTTCTTCTTCTTCTTCTTAGTAGTAGTAGTCTCTGATTACAGAGAAGAATGATTTCTTTGGTTTCGATTCTGTATTTGACTGTATTTTTCGTCTCTTTCCATTAAGGTATATATTTTTCGGTTTGCTTGGCACTGATGGTCGTAAGCCTTTTGGAAACAATTTTTATTTCCAATGTTCTGCACCAGACCAGATCCAACAGCCGCAATGTGCCGACGTTTCTGAAAAGGATAACCTTCAGTTTCATTGCAAAGCTGATCTGCTTCTCCCCTTCCGAATCACATCACGAACCCGCATTCAAAAATCTACACAGCGGCGAAAGAAACGTACAGCAAGGTAAAGAGAATGCAAATCCATTCAAACTGTAGTACTAAAAAAATAACCAGCAGAGGGCAGCCCTGGAGCATTGCAATAGTGCAGTTTGAAAGGGGTGATGTCTGCAACAAAGGCAGTTACAAAAGGAATGAAAATGAACAGCACTAAGAAAATCTGTGTAACTAAGCTTTTTAAAACTCAGCTTCTGCTCAGAGCTAAAATTACCTGACAATTCCTTATGTTGAATAAACACAAAACACACACACTGGTTTTTCAGAGAAAGTATTGAATCATCTTAAAAGATTCTCAGATGTATTTAAAAAAAACAAACATATGTTTATAAAGTGAAGTGGAAGCATGTAAAGTAGGTGAAGCCACAAGTTTTAGGTTATAATTTACTTAACAGTTTACAAATACGCAATTTTCTGTTTGCATCAATGCACCACAAAAGCTGCCCCATGTAAATAAGAAGCATAGAATAAGAGGTAATTAGAAGAAAGTGTCTTAATCAGGGATTACTTCAGATAAGAAAACCTTCTGATTTGATTTTTCAGAATTGGACCTCTCTGAAGAGTCCAAGCTGGTCAGCAGCCCGGAAGCCCAGTCCTCTCAGCTCATCCAAAACCTCTTGACAAGCTTATCCCAGGATATCCTGGTAATCCGGAGCCACCTGGATTACCGCAGCCTCCACGAGCACAAGCAGGAGGAGTGGATCAGGGTCGCGTTCATCTGGGACTGCTTCCTTTTCCGCCTCTACCTGCTTCTGCTTGTTGTCTTCTCTGTTATACTGATCTCCTCCTGGTGCATGTGGTACAAAGCTTAGACACAGGGACTGACAGAGGTACTGCTGCAGAAGCCTGCAACTGAATCTGTAATCGTGGTGTTGTGGGCACTAACACTTAATCTTATTATGCATGGTTACAATATAACCTAACCCTAACCTTAACCCTAACCCAAACCCTAACCATGACCCTAACCCTGACCCTAACCCTAACTCTAAACCTAACCCTAACCTTAACCCTAAATCTAACCCTAACCCTAACCCTAACTCTAAACCTAAACCTAAACCTAACCTTAACCCTAAATCTAACCCTAACCCTAAATCTAACCCTAACCCTAACCCTAACCCTAACCTTACCCCTAAACCTAACCTTACCCCTAAACCTAACCCTAACCCTAACCCTAACCTTAACCCTAAACCTAACCCTAACCCTAACCCTAACCCTAACCTTTCTGATACAATTGTGTACTTACATATATCATGCAAAATAATAATAATAATAATTACACATTAAGTACATTGTCAATTTGCAGAATAACATTGCAGTTATGTGTAAGTGCACATGTATTTACTAAGAAACTGCTATGTAAATTAGAGATGCCTAACACATCTCTTCAGAGGGATGGCGGGGTCTAAAACACCTACAGCAATCTTTTTCGTACTGTCCAGAAGGTTGCAGATACTATACCTACAATATATACAGCTACGCTACATGAAATAAATGGAAAAGTACTCGGTTCAACAACCCTATATTCCCTCAACATGGGAAATACTTTTATCCTTGTTTGTGTTTAAAGTTTATTTCTTTTATACTGTCTGAAGAATACACAGAATCCTGACTAATCCTGACTTAATGATTTTAGTGATTGAATTTGTAACTTCTTCCAAGAACGTAGCAGTGGAGTGGAGTGTGCCTGCGGTGCAGAGCACATCTTGTTTACTACACTCCATCTGCACAGTGGGCATGCACACCTACAGGGTGGTGGCAAGCAGCCACATGTTTCATTCTGTGCCCAACATGTCTGGTATTTAAAAGTGGAGTGAGCCTTACAAAACTTTGGTGTATTAGATAGTCATTTTGTAGTTGCAGACCCCATTCTTTTACCTCAATCCATTACGTCCCTGATGTGTGCCAGAGTTTGGCTTCATCTAATGGGGGAGGGCGGCTATTGGCCCCCCGTGCCCATGGCTTCCCTACGGTCAGCCTCTCCACTTATCTGTGAGCTAATTTATGGGCAGAGTTTAAATAGTAAATGGCACTAATTGCACGCTGTTCAAGTTGATCAACGCTGTAAAAAAACAGCTTCTGCTATTATCCAGTGACGCAGTAAGCTGCTCTCAATTAGCCTGAGCCATGCATCGCTACTCCCCAAGACTCAATTCAGGGGTTATTGACTCTATTAAAAATAAATGAAAATGATACAGACTTGTCAAAGTGCCCTAGTTCAATGAAAAGAGCCTAATACTGGATGCTCACAGCAGAGTGAGTGGCTGATTAATAAGGAAGCAGAGGCTGGCACCAGGCCTGATCAATTCACTCGAGGTTATTTTCTATCTGCGCTTTATTTGTGGATTCACGTCAATATTCAGGTCTGAGTGAAAATGAAAACCTGGAGCCCTCTGTTTTAAATAGCAAATATTCCCTACCCTCCATCAATTATCATCGCCAGGGGTCTGAATTAAAATGTTAATTTCATTTAGACCTCTAGTGCCATTACAGATGTGAGAGTCAGGAGTCAACACAGGATTAGCCTGGCTTGTGAATTGTGTGAAACCAAGAATAGCAGTACTAACCACTGCCCTAGCCAACCAACTGCCTCCAGGCAAACAATATGCTGCATATTAGTGGATGCGTCCAGCTTGAACTACCTGTGCCATCTAATGTATCTAGTCTAATTTCCTCATGGAAGACACACATTTCAATGACATCATGTCTATGGATGATTACTGTGTGGTTACATTTCAATACAGGGCAATGCTGTTGGTTCCAGAATGTGAATGGAAGTAGTGTAACGAGATCACGTATCACGTTCTACGGGATGAAGCATTTGTTTCCCTTTTCCTATGGCTGGTATAACGAGTGGCTGCTTTCCAAAGAGGCCGAAAGAAAACAATTACCAGTAACGAGTGGAAAATGTAGATAATTGTTCATGTGACACCCACAATGGAGAGAGTGATGAGGGCTGTAACCACCAGCAGGTGCCACTTCAGATTCTATACAAATATCTGTGCTGTCACTCAACAATATTTCAGAGCAGAAAGCCAAAGTCAACCAGTCCTAATATAACAGTGAATTACACTGAGCTGCAACTACTGAAAGGAATGAATTGTGGGTTTGGGAACAGCAAGAAGTAAGTACAGATAGAAGCACAAAAATAAGTAAATTAAAATCTTTCAAAACTATTTAAAAGTTGTCACCAAAACGATGTACTACATGAAGCTTAATGCAGTTTAAGTTTAAAACTCATGTGCAACCAATTTAGTCTGAAAAAATAAAAAATAAATCTATATTAAAAGCAAAAAGCTTAGCTAAAGATGTAGAGTTAAATTACTGTTTGGAGTTATTTTTTATAATTGAAACTTTCCCTCTGGGATCCTCAGTGAAGACTGGCGACTTCACACAGCCAGGACTGGACCCTGCGCTCCCTTGACTGCATGCACACCACGCCGCCGTGCTTTTACCAGCTGAGCCACTCAGGGAACACCATTTTAATGTTTGCAAACGTTATACTTTTTGCACATTTTGAAACAGGGCGGATTGTGGGCTTTCTGTCTCCAGGGACCCTCACAAAAAATATTACTGACAACAGACAGACATTATCCAGACAATCCCATGCATACATACACACGTGCACCTCCCTCCACCCCCCATGGAAGACAAAATACATGCGTACATTCAAACATACATATGCAACATGCATTTCTTTGCAACATGTTTGAGTTCACAAGGGATGACACTGCTTATAAAACATGTCCTCTATTACAAATTCAACCTACCTGCTTGTTCTACAGGAACAGTTTCTATTACTGGCTGTAAATATCTGATAGGCCCAAGTTTCCACATTAACCTACTTAACACGTTAACTTTATTCCTGTCACAATATTCCAACAGATGCAACAGCCACCATGAGCGGGGGTGTCTTCATCTCCTTCCTCTTTATTTAAAGATCCCACTGGCCACCAGCTATATAGGAGACCACTGTTTCCAGGCAAAATATACCCCCCTTTCTTGTACTACCACATTTAACAACGCAATGGATTTTACAGGCTAACACTTTACATGAAGTGTCTCTAATGATTGTCTATTAACATAGTAGTTACTTAGTAAATACATGTGTGCTTACACATAACTACATTGTTATTATGCATAGTTACAAAGTACTTAATGTGTAAATCTTTTTGCACATATGACCAATTTACCTATCTGTCAATCAAATTACTTGATGACCCAAAACCTTATCGGGAGCGCTGGCTCTGGTCATGATATAAAAACATAGCTGCTGGTTTGTACTCTTTCTACATTTACCAACCCAAAATAGGTTAATAAACAAAGCCAGTCAGAAACCTTCATCATTGCTAGGGAGGAAATAATCCCCTTAATAACCAAGGTTTATGTTATATTTGATATATTTTAAAAGCATATGTACTGAATGAACCTAATCCATCACTTATGATGTGGTTTGCACTCGTAATTGGTTTATATTATATGACTTGTTTATTTATGTATTTAGTCTTGAAGAGGTTTTTTTTTGTTTTTGCTTTTTTGCTGTTGAGTCCCTTTACTGGACAATCCCAAAGCTTTTATTTTATAGTTTTACTGTGCTCCATAAATCTTTGCAATGTATAACTAAGGACATGTATTTATTTATTCTAATCTAATATAACCATTCGATATACGATTATATCACATATTTAAAATACACACTGTGTTAAAAAGATAGCACCAATACATATCGGTATCTTTGCACCAATAATTCAATTCCCTAGACAAACGTTTTGTCAGATACCTTTATCAGTGTTGCTTTGTCTGTGTATGTGTGTGTGTGTGTGAAATCTGTTTTATAAGGTTAGAGTTGTGCTTCTGCTAACACTTACCTTCAAGAAAACGTGCAAAACAAATTGCGCTTGGAGTGGGTTTTGTGTCAGTAGGAACTGCAAAATAATCAAGGAGCACCAGAGAAGTTAGAATGAAAGAATACATTCAACAGCTGCACGCAGAAGGAAATGATCCAAGGCTTAATGAATTAAGACACATATTTCCACTTTTTAAATGCAACCATCAATTAAAGAGAATGAGAAACTTCCCAGTTGTCAGCTGTTTGGATTTGTTCAAGTTGCTTTCTAAAAAGCTGTGGCAGGGAGGAGGTATCCTGCACACAGAAAGGGGTCTCCCGTACAATAATGCATTTGTTTTAATTTTGTTATTTTTTTTTGTCTTGATTTGGCAACTATAAAGTTAATACCCTGCAAGGTTGGTCAAATAGCTTTCCAAACTCATTTCCACGGAGACAGCCAGGTGAAGGCAATTATCAATCCTCAGCTGCCTCTGTATAAAAGAGAAAGGTTCAGAGCTAAAGTAAGCTTGTTGAGCTAAAGTAAACATGAAAGAGAATTCAGAGAAACCTTTATCATGACTCATCATTAAGGATGTGTTACTTGGGTGAAATTAAATATCTCAATTTATTGCTAAAAGTTAGAACAATTTCTTGGAATACCACCCAGACTCTTTAATTTCAAATGAAATGTCAGCCTTTGTTACTCTGCCTTGTTTAAACACACCTTTTGCTCTTTTTCTTTGAGTAACTCTTACACAGTGAATGTGAATTTAGACAGAAAAATAGCTTGATAGCTAGATGTTATTTTACAATGTATTAGGAATCGTTTTATTTACCCTGAACATCCACACAAAGTATCACACAAAATGTGTTTTTATAAATATAAAAAGCAAAGCATAAAGCCTGCAAAATAACAGACTATAAAAAAAAAAAAAAATACGTTGAAGGGATGATTTCAAAGGCGTCTATAATATTACTGAAATGGAAGGTAGTTCCTTTATAACAATCATCAATTGTTTTGTTTTTTTAAATTACATTTTTAATATCAATTGCCAGAACAAATTCACAATAAAGTCAGTGTTGTGTGAAGAGAGTGACGTCATGGCTAACCTGAGGACAGGCAGGTTGTCACTAATATTTTGTACCATCTCAGATAATGCATCTCTCAGCCTGTGGAAAAGGCCAGAGTGGGGAGGGGCTGAGAATCCAAACGAACAGAACAGCACCCACACTGTGAGCTTTCCCTGTACTGCGGGGTGCTCTGGGGTACCTACCCAGCTAGCTCCAACACATACAAGAAGCATTGTGGCAAGAAAGTGCAGTCTTCAATTAATCTAATACAAGAGGCATTGGGGCAAACAGCCTGACTGCTTCAGAGCCAGTCAGTTAAAGCACTCACTAATCCCCTGAACTCTTCCAGGGCTAATTACAATGTAGTGAGCAAGCATGTGTTCTGGAGGACTTGTCTTTCAATCTATTCCAAATTGGTAATATTTCTAAACAGGTGACACTTTAATATATGAGGTTTTTTCCAAGATTATAGGTTTGTAAACACCAGCACGTTAGATATCAAGGAACAGTCTGCTAACATTTGTTTTGTGTGGACTGTTTTAATGATCTAGTCAGCGATGGATTTAAATGCTGACGGCATTTACCTCTATATTAAAGGCATTAGATTTTTTTTTGTCTTTGGTAATTTATTGACACTGCTGTTAATCATTAAATGTAATGAAATCGAATACTAAATAGAAAGATGTCCACAACGGAGCAGGGGCATGAGTTCTAGGATCGGCCAGGTTTACTAGGTTTGGGGTCGGGTTTAGGGGTGGGGGTTAGGGGTGGGGGTTAATGGGTTGGGGTTGGAGTTGGGGTTAGGTTTAGGGTTAGGGTTCTATCGTGCAAAAAAATGACACATTAAGTACATTGTAACTATGCATAATAACATTGTAATGATGTGTAAGTACACATGCATTTACTAAGTAACTACAATGTAAATACTCAGTAAAGACACTTCATGTAAAGTCTTACCGGTTTTGTATTCCCCTGTGTTTGCCCTCATTGGATGTCAATAAAGAAATAAAGAAATAAATCAACCACATGCTTGTCAGCTGGTTTTCGTCAGGTTTCCTGTTATAGGAACTGCACAGAATTGTAATTGGAACCACAGCCGTTTGTCACTGAATAGCACCTCAAACACCTTGCCTTCTTTATTGGGAGTGCTTTCCTTAGGCCCTGGTGACTGTGAGATTTTTATTTTCAGATTTCTTTTTATAGAGTGTTCCACACAACACTGAGCAGATTGACTCCAGGTACTTTGAACAACAATAAAGCAAAGAACAGGGGAATGACTTAAAACTGCATATTTACACAGTTTTGAAAAGCCTAGGTGTTTTATAGTTATAGTAACAAGCTGGGAGCAGAATAAAAAGCATGGTTCTTCAAACCCCAATTCTCAATCCTTCGACTGACTTCACATACTGTTATTTTTATATTTGGAAAATTCAAAAGACTCAGTCCTCCTTGTTTGCAATTATTGTTAATGTATCTTAAATCACATTCAGGAACAGCTGTACACCTCCCCACCTTCTTAATTGCCTCCTGTAAAAATAACAGTTACTAATAGACAGAGAGAACAATCATAACTCTAGTTTGTGGGCTAGTCAGTAGGGCCATTAGAAGATGTAATTGTGGTTTGAGTGGTCAACTGTTAATTTAATGAGCTGCTGCTTTGCCAAGGCAGTGGCCTTGAGTGGAGAAGGTTTGAGTTTGTTTGTGATGATCACAGCCAACCTGCAAACAAAATTGCTCCATAATAAATAAATACATGTGCTCGAGCAACGCTTTTTAAAAACTCAACCTGCAGAGTTTTATTAGTGATGCTTTTGATGGCTGGAGTTTCATGCGATACAGCTATTACACAATGTGGTGCGTGCCTTCTTTCATTCTAACAATGCTGGCAAGGCGTGATAATGAGCAGAGCTAATAAAATATAATTGCCTGCTACCAGGAAACACAAAATACACGGCTAATGTTTTGGTTGTATGATAATCAACATTTCACAGCTGGTAAAAATCATAAACGGAAAGGAGGAACTCCCAAAACAACGAAAAGCAAACTGATCTGTGTATTATATGCAGATGCATGTGTTTAAGCAAACTGATCTGTGTATTATATGCAGATGCATGTGTTTATGCAAACTGATCTGTGTATTATATGCAGATGCATGTGTTTATGCAAACTGATCTGTGTATTATATGCAGATGCATGTGTTTATGCAAACTGATCTGTGTATTATATACAGATGCATGTGTTTATGCAAACTGATCTGTGTATTATATGCAGATGCATGTGTTTATGCAAACTGATCTGTGTATTATATGCAGATGCATGTGTTTATGCAAACTGATCTGTGTATTATATGCAGATGCATGTGTTTATGCAAACTGATCTGTGTATTATATGCAGATGCATGTGTTTATGCATGTTGTATTTTAATGCTTTAGGTGGCTAATACAGGTTTTACAAGCTGAAAGTGCTGTGGACGATTGCTGGAGTTATTCAGGAGTGTGACACTTCAGCCCATCCAAAGCCCTGCTCCATGTGTAACACAAACCAGACCTCCTCAATTCTCAGGGTTACTTGCAAAGGGCAGCCAGCCTGAACACAGTGGAAAACCTGCATTGTACAGTGAGCTTTACTGAGCGTCTGAGGCTGCTGTGAGATCTGAGTCCTTTAGAAAAGACCTTGAACCAAGCAAACCACAGCAATGTACAAAGTATCTATTGGTATTCCAGCATGTACACTCTGCTTCAACGACTATACTTCCACTCTAGTTTAATTAGATCAGATGGTAACACTTCAGATTTATAGCATTTCCTATTGAATACTAAACAGATCATATAAATAATGCACTCACTGCAAATGATCATGTATTGTTCAGATATATTTGCTTTATTGGTATTTAATGAAATTGTTATTTGGTAGACGAATGAATGAATGAATGAATGAATGAATGAATGAATGAGGCCATTTCTGAAAAGTTGTCAGTCTGTTGAGTCTGGCAACTCCACTGTAAAATGTGGGCAGCTGAGACATGTAGGCAAACTGAAAAGCTGACAGTATACACAGTCCCCTCCTGCAGCTGCCTGTTTGGTGCTCTATTACAATGCAGGCATGTTTTCATATTGCAGTGCTCTGGGTTCGGCCACACCCACGTGTGTTTTCTGCACTGATCCTGTTCTGCAATGCACTGAACAAATACATGTCCTGAAGGGGTTTGCTTGTCATTGAAACAATTCTAAATACTAAAGTCTATACAGAATGTATATCTTTTTTATATCTGAATGTATCTTTACTTTTCTGCCAAGTCTACCACTGGCACAGTGAAAACAGCACGTTAAGTTTAGACATCAAGCAATTTGTTGTTTCTAAAATCTATGACAAAACATCGCACAGCAGCTTCCTCTCCAATATAATTATGTATAGGTATAAATAACAAATAAATCGGTCTTAAGTATTACACTCATGTTCTAAACTATGTTCCTAACTGTACAAGTAAACCGTCGCAATGCATTTACTGATTTCTTTATTTTTAGCTGCAGGGGGGTTTGAGGAAACCGTCCTGTTAAAAATCATTTCGAAGGCAGAACAGAATTTGATTTTGCTTAATGAACACCACCTGTAACCCAAATCAAAATTGTTCATATTGGTTTCATCCCTTAAGTAAACTTTCCAAAATGTTTCCCTGCACCGTAGCTACAAGTGTCATTTAATTCTGGGAGACGTATTTGTTGCAGAGACACTTCCCAAAAACAGGCAGCTGTTAATTTTCTCTGTTAATCTCTCAGAGACCTGTCACTGGGATGTGCTTGTGTCTACTGCATGCATGGACAGTTCCTGGTAACTAAACGTTCATTTACTGTTCTTTTACCCTTCGTCCTAGCAACAGCAAGAGTGAAACATGATATCATCAGCATAAAATGTCTTCATTAATGAAAGAAATTGCTCTGAATTCCGGCACCACTAGGAGATATTTTCCGCTATTATTAAGGAATCAGACGTGTCATTATTAACACAGGTGTGTTTTTCCAATGACTAAATTATTTTCTTTATTAATGGGCACTGTCACGTGTATTTCTTGACGATTGGACATTCAGCTAATTTTTTTTCTTCTTTTTTTATTTTTCTCTAGTCCCGCTTCTCACGTTATTTAATTAGCACGCTACCACTGCATTCCGTTTAGATTTCTGGAGCAACTGTTCCCCATTACCGGGTCTATTAAAAGCTGCATGTTTTCTATGAAAAGAAAGATGACGTCGAGGCCCAGTGTTTGTAGAGTTTACTGGAAGGAAATGTTAGTATGAACTTAGCTAGACTGGATGCATAAGGGTGCACTGTAAAAAAAGACATGACATAGGCGCTGTGTGTTGTTAATAACTGTTTACCATTCATTGGAGCAGATATCTCCATGTATCTATCTGCAGATCTAAACATTGATGGATCTGAGTATCACTGCTCTTTAGCTCTATATTGACCCAGTGCTTTTACCCCAGGGCATAGTTATGACCAGCATTACAATTACACAAGATCTGTGAAACATAGCAGGTCTAGACTGTTTGGATATTAAGATCCGCTACTGTTTAAATCATTTCTCTTTGTCCTACACAAAGAATGAAAAGAGGAACTCTTTAGAAAATGAGTAGACGTCAAGCCCATACAAATCCATATTTAGTTTGGTTAGATTTTTGCGTCTGCTAAAGAAGAAGCAGCAGCTGTGTAGCAGCTCACATTAATCTCAGGCGTCCTTGGAACACGTGGGTCAGTTTGTTTGGTATTCCAGGTCACCTGTTTTTACTGTGCATGCCAGGCATCTACAGGTAAGCAAACCGTTTACTGTGCTGTGGGGGGTTGCTAAGGGGTATAGTGATCTACAACACCCGTTTACTGTGCTGTGGGGGGTTGCTAAGGGGTATAGTGATCTACAACACCCGTTTACTGTGCTGTGGGGGGTTGCTAAGGGGTATAGTGATCTACAACACCCGTTTATTGTGCGGTGGGGGGTTGCTAAGGGGTATAGTGATCTACAACACCCGTTTACTGTGCTGTGGGGGATTGCTAAGGGGTATAGTGATCTACAACACCCGTTTCCAGCTGTAGAAGCGATGACACGAGAGGTTAGGCAGTCTTTCACCACTGGAAACTTTGCATGGAAGAAGACAGCGTTCAGTGATGCAGTGCAGCACCAAGGGCCTCAGGATGGAGTGATGAAGGAACTGGAATGATTAGTGATCTGGCTCCTCATCCCCAATAGGGTGAACTCATGGCAACTGAACGGCTCCTATTTCCTGTGCCTTGGGAACCCTTGTTTAAAACACTATTAAGGATAATTAATACAGTCTTCATATCAAATACTACAACGACTATGATTATTACAACTACTTGAACTAATACTGCTACTACTACTACTGCTACTAATAATAATAATAATAATAATAATAATAATAATAATAATAATAATAATAATAATAATAATAATAATAATAATAATAATCACTTTTCTGGACTGAGGAACAAGGTCTATAACCACAAAATTGGAAGTTATTATTCCGTCTTTATTATGATTGTCAGTTGCACTAGGAAAAAAATATTAAAGGGCTTGTCAGCATCTGTTTTGTGAAAAGAAATGGCTGTCCTCCACTAATGGATTTCCAGGCTAACACAACACTGTGAACGCATTCTGATGGGACACACTGCAGAAGAGAAGAACATGGAGGAGCTCTGCAGCAAAAGATTGAGGGTTCAGGAGAATGACCCTACACATGTGTTTCTCAACACGTGCCAGGATATCCTGTCACCTGCCTGCCCCCCCAAGGCTCCCCCCCCAATTTGTTCCCCCCTCTGTGGATTGTCATTTGACTGTGATCTCTAGGTGACCAATATTCTATTCTTTATTCCTCCGTAATTAGCTGTGCTATTGAAAAGCACATATCATGCACTGTGCATCCCATTCCTGCTGTAGGTAATGCCAGGTACTGTATACACCTTTAAGACATAAGAACATAAGAACATAAGAAAGTTTACAAACGAGAGGAGGCCATTCGGCCCATCTTGCTCGTTTGGTTGTTAGTAGCTTATTGATCCCAGAATCTCATCGAGCAGCTTCTTGAAGGATCCCAGGGTGTCAGCTTCAACAACATTACTGGGGAGTTGATTCCAGACCTTCACAATTCTCTGTGTAAAAAAAGTGCCTCCTATTTTCTGTTCTGAATGCCCCTTTGCCTAATCTCCATTTGTGACCCCTGGTCCTTGTTTCTTTTTTCAGGTCAAAAAAGTCCCATGGGTCGACATTGTCAATACCTTTTAGAATTTTGAATGCTTGAATCAGGTCGTCGCGTAGTCTTCTTTGTTCAAGACTGAACAGATTCAATTCTTTTAACCTGTCTGCATATGACATGCCTTTTAAACCCGGAATAATTCTGGTCGCTCTTCTTTGCACTCTTTCTAGAGCAGCAATATCTTTTTTATAGCGAGGTGACCAGAACTGCACACAATATTCAAGCTGAGGTCTTACTAGTGCATTGTACAGTTTTAACATTACTTCCCTTGATTTAAATCCAACACTTTTCACAATATATCCGAGCATCTTGTTAGCCTTTTTTATAGCTTCCCCACATTGTCTAGATGAAGACATTTCTGAGTCAACAAAAACTCCTAGGTCTTTTTCATAGATTCCTTCACCAATTTCAGTATCTCCCATATGATATTTATAATGTACATTTTTATTTCCTGCGTGCAGTACCTTACACATTTCTCTATTAAATGTAATTTGCCATGTGTCTGCCCAGTTTTGAATCTTGTCTAGATCATTTTGAATGACCTTTGCTGCTGCAGCAGTGTTTGCCACTCCTATTTTTGTGTGGTCTGCAAATTTAACAAGTTTGCTTACTATACCAGAATCTAAATCATTAATGTAGATTAGGAATAGCAGAGGACCTGATATTGATCCCTGTGGTACACCACTGGTTACCACTCTCCATTCTGTGGTTTTTCCTCTAATCAGTACTTTCTGTTTTCTACATGTTAACCACTCCCTAATCCATGTACATGTGTTTCCTTGAATCCCAACTGCGTTCAGTTTGAGAATTAATCTTTTGTGCGGGACTTTGTCAAAAGCTTTCTGGAAATCTAAATAAACCATGTCATATGCTTTGCAATTATCCATTATCGATGTTGCATCCTCAAAAAAATCAAGCAAGTTAGTTAGGCACGATCTCCCTTTCCTAAAACCATGTTGACTATCTCCCAGTACCCTGTTACCATATAGGTAATTTTCCATTTTGGATCTTATTATAGTTTCCATAAGTTTGCATATAATAGAAGTCAGGCTTACTGGTCTGTAGTTACCTGGTTCATGTTTTGTTTCCCTTTTTGTGGATCGGTATTACGTTTGCAATTTTCCAGTCTGTCGGTACCACCCCTATGTCAAGAGACTGCTGCATGATCTTGGTTATACACTGCTGTGTATGACACGCTGCTGTGTATGACACGGGTGACCACCCACACCCCCCCCCCCCCTCCACGCTGTAAGAATTTTAAAAATCTGAATAAGTGTGATTATTGGGATCAGTCACATTACTTATATATGTTGGAGGACCTCCTCTCTCCAAGTCCCGTTCCTCGTCACCTTTTACAAAAGATGTACTACAGGTCTCTTTCGTCCTGGAGTCTAACCTAACATCTGGGAGAGCTCCTATCTGATATTTTTGGACTTTCAGTTGTGGTCCTTGTTCGTTTCTCTCCCTTTTGAACTTACTGTTTAAAGTCGCCCGTGTAACTGCAGGCACTGCACCTTCAACTACTAAAGAAAGGTAGGTCTGAATTACAAAGGCATGTGCTCAGATTGCTTTTCTTTCTGAGTTTTTCTTCAATTTATTATTATTATTATTATTATTATTATTATTATTATTATTATTATTATTATTATTATTATTATTATTATTATTATTGTCTGTTTTTTTTTTCTACAGCAAACAAGCAGTATATTCCAAAATAAAAAGTACTAAGTATCTTTAAATAATTGTTAAATAGCTGATATAATAAAAATAGAAATTCAAGGAATCTGAATTGCTGTTATTTGATTACAGTTTCACTACCCTTAGTGTCACAGCTGTCGCATATTTAAAACCTAGTGAACAATAAACAAGCCATGCTGGTAGACTTCCAATCGATTTATACGCAGTCTGCTGCTCTTTTTACTGTATTTTTAAGTGTAGATTGTGTTGCAATGATTGTGTCTCGCTAGACAATATAGTTTGCTTCTCAGCTGAACTGCAAATGTCCGTCTGCAACAATGCTGTTCTAAAACAATTCAAAAGCCAATCAGATAGGAATTCAAAATACAATTCAAAGATATTATTTTTTGGCTGTTTATTTGGACTGTTAAAAAAAAGTCATGGGAATATGAAGATACTGTGCATTTGAAATATTGTTTAGATTTTTCATGGCAACTAATAGCACTATTAAAAACATAACAAAATTGAAAAGTGCTGCTCACTAAAACTAGACTTAAAAAACATCTGTGTTTAATATTTTCATTCTGACAGAAAGGCATTTAAATGTAAATAATAAATACAGTAAGGGTAATACTGAAAGCTTTATTTTTTATTTTTTTTATGATGTATTAGAAGTCCGACAAGATTGTAACCAAACTGGCAATTAATAATCATAATATAATAATAATAATCATAATTGAGATCCAGACAATTGTACGTTGTATGAAACATTACACATCGCTGGCAGTATGTGCGATGTGATGTATGTTTGCTTTGACAAGGGAGACTTAAATCTTCATCTCAGTCTAAACCTTTTTAACACTGAAAATCATCTCACTAAGTTCTGCTGCTGCCTCCTGGGTACAACACAGTGCCGATGTATTTTTAAAAGCAATGGTGATTGCATTGCTAATTGTGTTATCCATTTGTACTGCACTGGGACATTAACTGACTGGGGGATTGCTCCTGAAGCAAAATGTTAATTGAGAGCAATTCCTCAGTTCATTACTGGCTCCTGATAACAATTCTGGTTTAAAAAGCAATTTGAGAAAATACTTAATGTAGTTCTAAACCTAACCCTAACCCTAAACCAAGCCCTAGCGCTAACACTAGTATGCAGCCTCCTTTGCTAAGCCCTATTCACTAACCAATCTTATAGATAATCCTCCTTTCTACACGTTTTGACAATCATTCTTCTCCACTTCTTTCTTCAGTTGGAGGTCACACCTCCAACTGCTCTCTCTCCACTGCTTTCATCTATTCCCTCTATCAGAGCCATGCTGCCGTCTTTGGAATGCAGTTTAAAATAAGTTTATTCTTTGGCTTGGCTGGTGGTAACTTCCATCAGTAACACTTTCATTATTGTACTTGGTACGCTAGCAATAAGCCGTCAGTTAGCTGCTCAAACAGCAGCGGTATATCACTGAAATATTACTTTATTTGAGGGTAATCATATTTTCATAAGGGTGGGAGAGGAGGAAGCAGAACATGTTTCATTCAAACTAAATCCAGATCATACAGTGGCATATCAGTTTTCACATTATAAAGTGGTCAGTTTATCAGTTTATTTTGGAGGGGATTCCAGGCACACTGGGTATTTTCACAGACGAAGCCTGTTTTCCAAGAGTCAGAAGCAAACAGATATCCTGCCATCTCATCGCAGAAATCAAGTATGTAAAGACCAACATTGTCTAAAAAACAATGTGCTCTTTACAACAGAGTCAGTCCCCTGCGTAGAAGCCAGCTTTGATATCCATATCTTACCATGCAAATATCCTGACCACTTAGTTTGTTTTCTAAATTCTGCTGGGCTTGCTTTACAGATGGTTATTAACTTGTAATGGTAACTTCACTTGTCCAGTGGCAAGAGCGAAACTTGAAAGGTAACTTTCTGACTGCTAATGTCTGGAAAGACACATGGCTTTGAGTCTACAATGCAAAGTCCATATTCTGGCTTTGTGTCTGTGGTGGTGCTGGAAGGCTTTCACACCATACTGTAACAGACAGAACAGTGTTACTCTGCCACCAGCTGCTGAGTTGCATGCACCAATCCTTGATTACAAGAAACAGATCGGGTAACTTTTCCAGTTCCCAAACAGTAGCAAGATCACTTACAAATGTAAAGGCAATATAACGGTTGTTTAGTGTGGGTGTGAATTTTGACTATGGGGTCCAGACTAGTGTGGCTGTACTGTGTTGCTCCTGTGTGCGGGCTGCACTGTGCTGTCCCTGTGTGTGGCTGTACTGTGTTGCTCCTGTGTGTGGGCTGCACTGTGCTGTCCCTGTGTGCGGCTGCACTGTGCTGTCCCTGTGTGTGGCTGTGCTGTGTGTGTCCTGTGCTGTCCCTGTGTGTGGCTGTGCTGTGTGTGGGGTGTGTGGCTGTGCTGTGCTGTCCCTGTGTGTGGCTGCACTGTGCTGTCCCTGTGTGTGGCTGTGCTGTGCTGTCCCTGTGTGCGGGCTGCACTGTGCTGTCCCTGTGTGTGGCTGTACTGTGTTGCTCCTGTGTGCTGGCTGCACTGTGCTGTCCCTGTGTGTGGCTGTACTGTGTTGCTCCTGTGTGCGGGCTGCACTGTGCTGTCCCTGTGTGTGGCTGTACTGTGTTGCTCCTGTGTGCTGGCTGCACTGTGCTGTCTCTGTGTGTGGCTGTACTGTGTTGCTCCTGTGTGTGGGGTGCTGTCCCTGTGTGTGGCTGTGCTGTCCCTGTGTGTGGCTGCACTGTGTTGTCCCTGTGTGTGGCTGTGCACTGTGCTGTCCCTGTGTGTGGGGGCTGTGCTGTGCTGTCCCTGTGTGTGGCTGCACTGTGTTGTCCCTGTGTGTGGCTGCACTGTGCTGTCCCTGTGTGTGGGGGCTGTGCTGTGCTGTCCCTGTGTGTGGCTGCACTGTGCACCCTGTGTGTGGCTGCACTGTGCTGTCCCTGTGTGTGGGCTGTGCTGTGCTGTGTGTGGGTTGCACTGTCCCTGTGTGTGGGTTGTGCTGTGCTGTCCCTGTGTGTGGGTTGTGCTGTGCTGTCCCTGTGTGTGGGTTGTGCTGTGTTGTCCCTGTGTGTGGCTGCACTGTGTTGTCCCTGTGTGTGGGTTGTGCTGTGCTGTCCCTGTGTGTGGGTTGTGCTGTGTTGTCCCTGTGTGTGGCTGCACTGTGTTGTCCCTGTGTGTGGGGGCTGTGCTGTGCTGTCCCTGTGTGTGGCTGCACTGTGCTGTCCCTGTGTGTGGGTTGTGCTGTGTTGTCCCTGTGTGTGGGTTGTGCTGTGTACATGGAGATAGTATATGCTGTGTTTCAGATGCTGGGTTGCAGATGGGTCCTTGTGCACTGTCTGCTAGCAGCTACACTTCTTCACTGGATCTCAGGCAGGTCACAGCTGGTGGAGGGGGCACCGGAGGTAAGAGATGTGAAATAAATACAGTACATGCACCCTAAACATGCCTGAAATGTTCTTAAAGATAACGACACAGTGTACGTACTTTTTAAGCCCATGTTTTTTTAAATGAAAGCACAATTAATAAATAAAAACTCCTCCAAAGTACTCCTTGGTCATTTCATGGGCGCTTTACAGTATATCCAATAATCCATGTATAGTTTGTGCACTTTTCCAGCCTTGTTTGTGTAATACATCAAGTACTTTAAACACAAATGCAACAAATCGCTTCAGCTTGCATGCTGCTCAAAGCAAGCAGAGACTCGTCAATAAACAATCAGAGCCTTCATTGATATGCTCTTCTTGAAATAACATTTTCTTTACTTAAGAATGGTGACAAAGCTTCTGAAAAGAGGAGGTGACAAGCCAAGACCTTCCCAGTCAGGCTGGCTCACATCCAGCTCCAAATTGCCCTGATCGCTCCTCTTTGACTTTTGTCTTTATTTCAGTGTTATTTTTGGCAACGTTTTCTCAGCTATTGAACTGGTAGGAACACTTCACTTGATAATGCAATTACCAGGAATAAGTCTGTGATTACATGCTGTAATCAGGTGTTAGACTGTGGTCAAAACAAATAGTGTCATTTTCCAGAGGAGGAATAAAAACACTGCATAATTAGTAAAAAAGTGGTATCATACCTCCAGCTTGGTGAAAGGATCTGACAGCAGTGTCAAGCTTTAGTTTTAGGATGACGTTATAGACATGTGTTTTTAAAGGTCTGGCCAGTTATCAACATGGCATAACATTTTATTACAAAATCACTGTATTGGCAGCTAGAGTAAAGCTGCAAGCTCAAGTCTTAAAAAATTAAAAGTTATGGCATTCTATTTTATTGTAGAGAACTCAAAGAGCAAGATTCTCTAGCACTTTTTTTTTTCAGAAAGGTGCAATGTACCCAGTAAGGTTACTGCATATAAACCAGAAATAAACAACTTGGACCAGATTATAAATAAACTTAATCTTGTTTATTTGGTAATAATAATAATAATAATAATAATAATAATAATAATAATAATAATAATAATAATAATAATAAAAATGTAATAAATAACTAATATTATTAAGTAGTAAAACATAATTTAATAATTACAAATGTTACTAATGTAGCCTGGACGATATTAAGAAGTGTTCAAATTTTATTAAAAGACAATTATTCTGAAGTTAACATAACTTCATATATTATATATTATATAATGGGTTCTCGTATATAACTGCGTCACAATACTGTCACAAATAGTTTTTCTTATATGATTATATGGTAAGACCCCCTGTCTGCCCCCCCTCTCAGTACATCCCACGCTCGGTATGCTCACAGTCCTGTCATCTCTTTCAGTTTCTGGATTCCTCGATGGTCCGGGACGTGAGCTCCAGCTCTGTGTCCGGCGAGGAGAAGGTGGCGCGCGACCTGACTGCCAAGCTGCTTCTGCTGGACAAGCTTGTGAGCCTGGAGAACGATGTCATGGAGACCAAGCAGAAGAGGAGCTTCCCTGGCTTCGGCACGCCTCTGGACAGGCTGTCCCTGAGCACCATGGAACTGAAGGGCAAACAAAGGTGAGCAACTGCAGCCTCTCGATCCTCTTCAAAGAGATCCCCAACTCTCTTGAAATCCTTTATTCATCCAATAGGAAACATTGTTAGTATTACTACTATAGCATTGACAAACAATTAGTATTGTGTGTCTATTGCAGGAATATTCTATCCTGTTGTTTCTAACCTGCGATCAATTAATGATGCTGGCATTAAGTGTCCCGGGAAGGCATATTGAGCCTGTACTGAACTGAACAGACTCACTATAGCAGTTATCCCGCCTGCTGCTGATTGCCTAACTGAAGTAGCAGAAGATCCTGATTGCTCTGGAGGAGGTTTCGAATGGGCTTGCTGGTGGGAACATGGTAGCGCTTTGCAAAAAAGACAGATTGTTTTAAAAACCAGGACTGTGTGCAGGGCAAGTACAATCCTTGTGCAGTCTGATCAGGTATGCCATGCTGTTTCCCACTGGGGCTGTGGAACTCATCCCAGTGGCTCTAGAACTGCATTTACAATGCTTTAAGATGAAACTGACTTTTGTGTTTTCTTTCTCAGTATAGCATTTCACAGTAAGGGGCCAGCACAAACATGCAATAGAACTTCAAATGACCTCAGAGTGCACAGAAATAAAAACAAGGTACCAGAGTGCCAAGCACTAAGCTGGGACCCCGCTACAATTAGGAGTATTATTATTAGAAAATTAAGTTTAGTTCTGTATTTCTAAATTACCCAACTGTTATTTTTGGGTTAAAGATAGCATACAGTATTACATGTGTTCCCTTTTTTAAGAAACAACCATGTTAATTAAATAATACAATTTCTGAAAATAAACTGTCAGTGGCTCGTGGCCAAATGTTACTCAGCAGAATAAATAGTTATCCTATTATTTTAAAGTATTTTTGTAAAATGTCTTGGCTAGAAATCCAAGTGCCCTTGCATTTTTAGCCAAGAGCAGCAGATGGTGTCACTTTGACATGATGTAACTGTGCTCAGGAGTAATGCGATATCACAGTTTGCAGTTAAAAATACTGCAGTGTGTCTGGCCAAGCAGTCCTGCCACTTACACTAAAGGTATTGTGGGAGTACATGTAATTCTCCTCTGTATTTATTGTGAGGAGGCACTGTGTGTGAATAGGTGACTGCTGAGAGTTTAGCCTGCCCTCCTTGGAAATTAGCTTATACAGCTTCAGATCCACTAATTCAGAAATGATGTGTGTGTGTGTGTGTGTGTGTGTGTGTGTGTGTGTGTGTGTGTGTGTGTGTGTGTGTGTGTGTGTGTGTGTGTGTGTGTGTGTGTGTGTGTGTGTGTGTGTGTGTGTGTGTGTGTGTGTGTGTGTGAAATGATATATTGAGAACCTATTCCAAAAAAAGTATCAGTTAAAATGCAAGAAATACATTTAATGATTTAAGACAATTAGATGCAGCTAACAAAACTTTTTTTTTTTTTCAATTATGTAAAACTGTTGTGATTTTTAATTTTTTGAAATCATTTTTATTGCAGGAAAGTAAGCGACCCTCCCAAAAGACGCTTTGGTGTGCCAATAGACCGGCTTGGAACGAACCGCATGGCCAACAGCAGGGGCTAACACTGAGAGGTGAGTACAGTGCAACAGAGACGACAAACCAGCAAGCTCACTGGGGAGGTGGGGTGGGTTGGGGTGGGGAGGTGGGGTCTAGGGCAGCATTATTAAGATCTGCAGCTCTTTAAATTCCTCAACACCACTCATGGCAGTTTAATTATAGATACTTCATTTTACTTTTATTATTGAGTATCATAACATGTAATTCAATGTATTAAAACCTTGTCTATATCCTCATCACAGGTGGGATGTCCCTGAAACAAAGCTGCATGGACGGACTGTCTCGTCTTTTTCTTCAATTATCTACTGACTTGTCTATGTGTATCACTCCTAACCCACTGCAGCTCCAGAAGTGAGGTAGCATGCACCCTGGTCCTTACCGTGCTGCTCTGGTGGCTGTGGCTTAGACAGCAACCAGCTTAGCACTCGGAGGGCAACCACTGATGCCTATTACTGGAGCTGAATCAGCATGCTGTACATATGATTATCACACTGCACTGTGTTATCCAGTCTATCACCACACTCGCATGAACACGTACCAAACCCCCCCTTTGATATTTTTGAATTCTGGCTTGGTATCGGCTAAAATAAAGAATTATACCAACGTCATCATATGGAACATGACACAGACAGCTGGAAACCACAGTAAGCTGCAGGATCCGAGGAAGGGCTCTCTAGGGAAAGGTAATGTCATGGCTTTGCAAGTGTAGTAATGCACACTGACGGGACTGACCCCTGTTCTGCGGGCTCTTCCTGCACAGCTTGCTTGAGCACTGCACTCTTACAGAACCAGAGCAAGCCTTAATGGGTTATTGTTTTATTTTATTTTAATTTTTTTATTTAAAAACTTAAAGCAAGCTTAACTGTTCCAAACGAACAGACTAAAGTTCACCCTCATATTACGCAAAAAATCCAATCTGATTGAAATAATGCTTCCATTGGCAAACAAGCAAGATGTAATAATGATGATTGCCGGGGCTTTTAGATAAAGGGCTTCACAATGTCTTGAATAGCGGCATGGAAAGACATTTTTTCTTTATTGAATTCAATGAGTACCATTAACCCTTTCCTCGACTTTGCAGTGCAGTGCCCAGCATGCGACTGTAAAACACAGTTAAACTATAACTAGTGAGCCCAGCACCTTTTTCCAGCTCTTTTATAAACCAGGTGTTGAAAAACAATACCATACCGATGGTGGCTTTTGTACCAAATGAAGGCATGTGTTTTCTTTAATAACTGTATTAAATGTACAGAGGATCATTTCATTGGGGGGATGGAAAGCACCATGAAATACAGAATTATCCATCAACATAAATAAAGTGCGCAATTGTTGGCAAGTTTTGTGTTTTCTTTTAATATCAAAATTCCCATTTTTCAGCTGTGCTCTGGACAGTAATAGCGCTGCGCAGAACTGCCAAGCACACGTCACTGTCTTTCTGTAAAATGAGATGCAGGACACCACCTCTGAAGTGGCATGTGTTTCTAATGTACTTCCAGACTAGCGTCAAGCAGAGACGTCTTCAGGGGACAATCCCATAAGCAGTCCCCGAAGGGTTAAGGCATCGTGCTGTAATGAGGCATCCAGGACTGCTTGCATACCTTCATTTTATTCATTATGATGCTGTCAGGAAAGTGGATTGGGAGGTGTGATGGTGAGCCATCACGATCATTAGAGATCATTTTCTTATCCTTTGGAATTGGACAATAGTATACACAAAGCTGAATTGAGACTATAACAATAACTTACCTCTAACCACTAAGTAACCTGTTCAAAAGAAAAATATGCAACAGCAAATTTGAAAAAGGTTCGCTTTAGCCTAGTTACTAACATCACACCCACCTCCTTTGATAAATCTGAAATAACAAGTCTGTGTATCAGTAAGCGACTATTGCCACAATCTAAATGAATTGGACCGCTACCAGTACATGTAATTCAAAGATTGTGTCGTAAAATGAGTTTATTTCAGGGTGTGCGTTTGCTTTCATTTACATTTTTCCAGTTAGATTACAAAAAAGACACGTTCAATTCCACGCCTCCCTGCACTTTCCCTGTGGGAGCCTTGTGGCTCTTCATTACACATTCTCCACTCCGGTGATGTTCCTGATCCAGGACAGGCTCTTCACAACGTTGGAGTACACTCCAAATCTGCCACTGATTCCACAGCCATCGCCCCAGGAAACAGTTGCGGCTAAAAACCAGCGACCGCTGTGCCGGTTCAGGGTCACCATGGGACCCCCAGAGTCCCCCTGGCAGGCATCCTTTCCTCCTGGAAACAGAAAGAGGAAGCGCTCCTGAACCCATCACTGAATGTCAAGCAATGCAAACAGGAAGACAGGCAGGCAGGCAGGCAGGCAGGCAGGCAGGCACCAGCAACACCAGCAAGCTTTTTCTAATGCATTACATGTGATTTATCATAGTGTTCAGAATGCTTTACCATAAAGGCTTACAGAGGGGAAGTGAGATGGGGAAGCATATCAGTGTTGCACAGGCTTCAGTACATTATTTTTACCAATAGTTTTTCAGCTAATATGCCCCTCACTCAATTACACATAATCAGCCTTGAGGAACCTTTATATTAATACTATTTTGCTAGAATAGTTAGCAAGCATGGCAACAACAACAGAGGAGCATGTAGAACATACAAAGAAAGTGACTGTATTGAACAGGTAAGCTATGAAATATTGTTAGCATTGAGGTGATACCAGGTATACTTCAGAGCACCCATCCAGACGTGCTTCCAGTGTAAAATCACATAACGCATTACCACTGGACTTACCTTCCTTCTCTCCGGCACATAACATGTCATCGGTTACCTTCCAGTTCAAGCTCTTGTAAGACGTTTTGCAGAGTTCTTGGTTAGCAACAGGAATCTCTATCTGGAAATGACAAACAGAAAGGAATGTTAAGATTAACATCAGCCCAGCCCAAGACTCAGCCAATCAAGGAGCACCACTAATGAGCAAACTACAAGAGCAGCTTCTACTGGAACAAAAAAAAAATATTAAAAACAGCGTGCAAGAATAGAAAGAAATGCAGCTTTTTAATTTTATGCACTTTTACACCAGCAGATGTCAGTATGCGCTAGGATTATGCAATTTGAACCACTTTTAGTCCTTAGCCTGCAAACTGCCCTTTGGAGTAAAGACCTGACCATGTTTTGTTTTTTTCTCTTTAACTTCACTGAGAACGCTATATTCCTTATCTGAAGTATTGCGCCCTTCAAGATTGTTGGAGATACGACAGAAAGCTGTAAACTAGAGCTAACTCACTCACCTCCATCAGGGAATCTGGCAGCCGACGAAGGAATTGCTTCCCCCACCCACTGACAATCATCATGTCACCTGCAGGGAACAGAGAGCTTCCCTCAGTAAGACAGTGCCATCAGCACTACTGAACATGCACACTGCTGAATGAACCTGGGGGCTTACAGAGCTTCCCTCAATACAGTGCCATCACCAGAGAGCTGACTACCAGGCATTAGATATTGAGATACTGGAGAGCAGCCGTTGCTGTGATACGGTACCTTCGTGCAAGGCAGAGTGCTGGCTTTCATCTGGGAGGCACACTGGAAGCACGTAGTCATTGAAAGTGGCTGGTCTGGAAAGCTGCAGCAGTGCAATATCAAACTCAAATGTGGCTGCTTGATAAGCAGGGTGAAGAATGAGCTGCTCAGCTTGAAGCGTCTGCTCTGTGTCATCCTTTCTTTTTGTTCTGTGTTTCCCTGAAAGAAATACAAAAAAAATAAAAAGAAAATGCAGTCAAAATGATGCAAGCACAGTATACTGCAGGTGTTATTTTTCACTTTGGCTCAGATTAATAAACATTTTCCTTGCCACTGCACTGTACATTCACCTCCTGTGTTCTAGGTCTCTGCCACCAGAGGGGGCTGTCGCATTACTTTTTTTTTTTTTTCTCAATATACAGAAAAACAAACCCAAAATGATTTGAAATGACCCGGCGCTGACAGTAACAGGGACCGGGTTTCCAGAGTGTAAGGGATCAAGAAGACAGTGAGCGGCTGTAACAATCCACTTGCTACCTAAAATATAAATACAAAAAACATCCATTAATAAATAAACACTCTAACCCATGTACCGGTTTTATTTATATGCTTAAAACATGAATATTTTGCCTTTAGACACTTCAAATGTTACCATAAGATTGTTGTGGTTGTTGTTGTTGTTGTGTGAGCGTGTGTGTGTTTGTGTGTGTGTGTGTGTGTGTGTGTGTGTGTGTGTGTGTGTGTGTGTGTGTGTGTGTGTGTGTGCGTGTGTGTTATATGTTTATCACTATATTACAAACAGATGACAACAACCTTTCTGATACATAATTGTTAGTGAGTCCGACTGTTCCCCTTTGCCTACTTTTGTATGCTGTTTCCAGAGATACTGTACATACCAATCAGCGAGCCTCCACAGAAGGGCTGCCCGTTCCTAGACAGCATGGCGATCCAAGGAGATGCCCCTCTGGTTGCAGAATGCCCATTGGCAACCCTCTGCCTCTTAACCCTGCTGAACTGGGGCGCCCCGCACACTGCAACGGGACGGGTGATAATCAGTCATGCTTCACAGACTCTGATTAGCACTACTTGTAGGCAATGTAACACAGAGGGAGTTTACAAGTTATACAGAACAGCCAGGCCACAACTTAGCACTGTAACATCAACGGGCACTTAGTGAGACATGCAATGCTGTCAATACAAAAGAGAGGCGCTCTCCAAATACTGCTCACTTGCACATCTTCACAGTCTACGAGTCTTGCATTGCCTGAATTGGTAATAAAAAGAACGTCTATAATGGTTATAAAGGTGAGCGCTAATTTAAGAGCTGGGAATTGAATTCCACGTTTGGAGTTTTGTTCCAAGTCTCTTTGATCCAGATACTCTTGACTGGATCTCTAAACCTGCTCTCTCCGTATCAACTCTACCCATTCCTGCAGTCAGACACTCACTGCTTAGGGTCCTCGTTCACAAATAGATAGAGATGTGTAACCGTGTTCATGTGGCCTCTTGGTGGTTGTGTGTGTGTGTGTGTGTGTGTGTGTGTGTGTGTGTGTGTGTGTGTGTGTGTGTGCGCAAGCACTGGCCACTTGCACCAGGAGTCAGGAGCACTAAAAACAAAATCCAACTGAGTTCCAGATTCTTTCATTGAGCTTCACGATGACCATTAGTAATGCTGCAATTGTGTTTCATTTTTTACTTGCTTGTTTCTAGAACAACAACTTTTTTTTTCCCTTGGTACCATTATATGTCATAGCATACTGAGCAGTTATTAAAATAAGATCCACCAGTGATGTCTTCACAGCACTGTTACTAGTCTATTCCAGAAACTAACACAAGGTGGCAGGAAGATGTGTTAGCTGCAGTAAGTGCAAAGACTAGCTTCCTTCATCCTCTCTTTAGAGTACATATTCTTTAAAGAAGAGAGAACAGCACAATACCTTGTGAACTGCAGGATGTTGCAGTATAAAGAGGAGAACTTGAAGGCTTGGTTTTAACTTGAAGTGTGTTTAATATCAGTGCAGAAATACAAAATAGGGTATATATTGCCATGCACATGCGTATACAGTATAACATTCATAACAGACACCAAGGTACAAAAATATATGAAGATATGAAAAGTGCACTTCGATCACTGTAACGTTTTATAAAAGCTTATAAAAGTGAGATACATTCTGGAGCGTGAGATTGTCGAATGACATACTTCCACGAGAGACCACCAACCTGGGCTGTGTTTCTACAGCAATACAAAGGAACAGGCACTGGGGCTATGGAGACTGCAAACTGCACTTGAAATTTAGCATGGAGAGTCATTTCCAGCTTGAGAAATACAAGCAGCATGGAGTATGTGAGTGAGAAAACTGAGCATTCCCCTTAGAAAATGTTCCCATTTCCCAAAAAGTGGTCTGTCCAGGTATTTAAAAGTGCAGAGCTAATTCATTTCCAGGTCCGCATGTTAATTCTGGCTCGTACTGCACCTGTTTACATGGAGTCCATCCAAGTACTGGTCAGGTCCATTTACCCAAGTGTAACAAGCACTGCAATGAGAGCTAATACTGTGCAGGTAATGCCACGGTGATCTTGAAGGGAATCTGTCCAGCTTTGTTTCATTCGAGTGCTGAAGAACATCCTGCCAGCAACGTGGAGGCCGACTATTCAGTCAAATCCTGCGAGTGAGCGTTACTACTCTATAATGAATTTAAATGAGAATCAAATACAAGACAGACTTGGGCTATGGCTGCCCTGTACTGAATGGATTACCAGCACAAGAAGTTACGCCTGGTAAAGTGATGCTTAATGATCTGGGTGGAGATATTATGCTTGCCCTTTGGCTCAAGGCTCCAGTTTATTTTCTAGCCACTCTGTGTATTTGGACACCTTAGTATAAACTCCATAGACTCGCTGGCTGCCGCACTCTTCAGGCCCACCCCAGGAAACCAGCCCCTGGGCCACCCATCTCTTAGACTGGGGATCCTCCATCACAAAGGCTCCTCCGCTGTCTCCCAGACATGTGTCCTTCCCACCTTCGTAGAAGCCTGCGCAGAACATGTTGTCTGTGATGTTGTAATTCCCGGACCTCGACTCGTAGCTCGTTTTGCACTCCGAGTGAAGGACCACCGGGAGCTTGACGTACTGAAGGACGTCGGACACCATCCCCAGGTCTGAACTCACTGCGTTGTCCATGGAGACGTTGGGATTGGAGATGCCCCACCCGGCCACCAAGCCCAGGGTGTGGGGTTCAGGATCAGCCGAGTCCTGCCCGACCGGCGGCAGGCACACGGGCATCACCCAAGGGTTCATGGAGACCTTCTCCTTCAGCTTGACCAGGGCGATGTCGTTGTTGTAGTTCCAAGGGTTGAAGTCCTCATGCAGGATGATCTTCTCGGCCGTGAGGTTCACAGCGCCCCTCTTGTTGCGCACATCATGGAGCCCTAGGTAGACGGTGACATGTTCCTTGGACACGGGGACGACTGTGCTGTCCCGTCGCTGCGATCGCAGGACGTGCGCCACGGTCAGCACCCAGGACTCGGAGAGGAGGGCCCCACTGCCAAACCACTTGTCCTCAGGAACTCGTGACAGGTCCTCCACCATGATGAGGGCCTGCCAGGGGAAGAAGCCTGGCTCTGCGTTCCTCCCACCCACTATCCTCTTCAGCAAGGCCGGCAGTGGCTTGACAGGCTGCCCACATGCTGGAAGAATGCAAAGAACAAGTTCAGTGCATCCCAAACCCTCCGTGTATACATCTTTAAAAAAAAAAAAATCCCCGACAAGCTTTGTAGATTATGCAATTTTGGGACGTGCAATTTTATTACAGCCTTTCCCAAACATGCCAGAATGGGGAACCTTGGGATTTCTAGGGTGATTCCTACAGTAAGACCCAACACCAAAACAAACAGCAAGTATCATTCCTGTTGGAAACGTCATCATCCGTTTAAATGAGTGCAGGGTCTGGTTTGGTTACACCACTGTGAAACATTAGACCAAGCAAAAGAAAGCATGACCAGTACATTTCAAACTATTTCAAGAAAACCACTGTAAAAAATACCCCAAGGGTTTAAAACGCTCTGGCATAATCTACCAGCACTAAGGCAATGATGAGAGCACAGGTCTACCCGGCATTGCATCATTGCTCTAAAAACAGAAATACCTTTAAAAGTAGTCGACCCACTGCCTCCCACAGGGAGATCAACAAACACCCAGCACATTGCCAAACGTGTGCCAGCTAGGGAGTAAAGGAAGAGGTCTTCAGTGTCTTCCAAGAGCTGTCCAGGGGAGCTCAGAGTTCATGGACATTTAAACTGAGACAACGGCATCTCTTAAACCAAGCAAACCAAGCAAACCAGTCTGTAATACTGGAATCACCAAGGTGGGCTTGCTTCATCAGGAAGCTCAATGCAACTTGCAAAGCTTGATGATATTTAAACAGATCACTTTATTAAGATAGAATGCTGATGCAATAAGTTCGGCCCACTCCAATTCCACACACTGCACTGTACATAGAGACATGGTTGTTTAGTGACCCTTAGTGTTTATCTGAATATATACTGCAGTCCCAGGTGAGTGCTGACAGCTTAAAAAAGTATAACTTTGGTAATATTTGGCACATGTCATGTTTTTCTTACCTGCCATGCAAGAAGGTCGTTTGGTGCCGAGTTCTTCGTTCACCCAGAGCCCTTTCTCACCACAAATATATGTGCCTAGAAAAAATGTGTATTACTGTAGTGTGCTGCACATGATCGAGACCAGTTTAAGTAAATGTCCTCAATTTTGCAGTTTTGACAATACAGTTAATGCATTGCCGGTAGTTCCAATATTAAGTGGATACTTATTTTAATACAGCGTGTTCCATTAATCAGGCATCATAGGTGGAATTGTTAACCTTGGCTGTCTCTGTATCTCGTTCAGGTGTGAAATGTTTGCAGGTGTGCTGTGAGGACAGCTATTTTTTTTTTAAATATATGCTATTGCTTATGATGCTCTACTTTCAGTTTTGAGAAGATACAGCACAAATATTTTCATAAGGTGTTTTGTCAATGCCTTTAGTTTATGAGTAAATAAATCTTGCAGAGAATGACAGCTGTCCCATTGTTTGATAACAGGGTACTTACTGCTGTTAATTGCAGGGTACATGTGATAGCGTGGCCCCTGGCAGGAATACTGAATGCTGGAGCCAAAGATGGTGAGATTGTCCCTACTGTCAGGGGTGACCGATCCATGCTCCAGCTCCACTGGGGCTCCACAGTCAACAACTGCAACAGCACAGGAAATTACATCAGAGACAAAGCCATGACACCAGCTAATCTTCAGACAGAACCCGCTCATCGGCACCGAGTTGAGACACATGCATTAGCTACAGTTCCGGTTCAATGATGTTACTTAATTAATCAGTAAAGAGCTAAGTGCTATGTTCTGTGTCACTAAACATTAAGGAGGTACATCGTGGTTAGGTTGTGGGGTTATTTGAAAGTTCTAGCAAAAACGTGGAAATTGAGTGAGTGGATTGATGACTTTTGTAAGGATGTTAAGGATTATGGTACAAACTTTATTTAAATACAAACCATGCCTGTTCATAATTTTTCTACAGAAATGTTTAGAGTAGTATCACATGAAAACGACCAAACAAACAGTGACACCTAGTGGAGATTCTATCTATCTGTCTGTCTGTCTATCTATCTATCTATCTATCTATCTATCTATCTATCTATCTATCTATCTATCATACAGTGAACACCCAATGGTGAAAACATGCAGACCGGAGTCAAGACAGTTTTGACAAATCATCTTTATTATTTGATTCATATCTGCAAGATACGAAAGTGCAAACTGATCAACAATAATGCAGAAAAGAAAAGGGCAGAGTACAGAATCACAGAACACAGATTAACAAAAAGGGAAAGAACATTTTGCTAAGGTCAAACTGCTGCATGAACAGGTCGCTGAGTCATACAGAGGTATCACTATGGGGCAGAGTCCTATTCTGAAACTCAGCTGAGTCAACTATTTTTGTTCATGTTTTCTTCTGTGTTATATTTTTAAGATGTTATGAGACAAGTAGACACAGTGGGGTTAACTTCAAAACCAAAGGAAAAGAAACAGGGCAAATGTGTCAATTTCCTAAAATGTTTTGCAGCTGGACTATATTTCTCCGCGCTGTATAATACTTTTCTCTGTGTTGCTTTCTACGATGTGCTGCGATCAGCTAGTTTCCCTGTCCCTGCTTTGATCAGGCTTTCATTGATTATGTCCCGACGTCTACAGCCTGGCTTTGTAATCCTTGATGCTTGAGGGAAGTGCTTCTTTAATTGTAAGCTCTACTTAAACATACATTCTATTGACCAAATGCATCTTAGTAAAGTTCTGTGTGTAAGGGTGACTTGACCATGTGCTGTGGATCAAGTCATATGGTTCCACATTCACCTGGTTAGTGATAAATGAGTCCTAAGATGAGCATAGAAACTAATCACAAAGACAACATGATCATACCAGTTATCAGCAGTCCTGTTGTATTTGGAGTCTGTTAACTGGATCCCTTCATGTCACCCAAGTTTGGTGAAACGTAAGATTTCCAAAATGCTCAACATTCTTTAACTTCCAATAGCTGCTGTAACTGCTATCTACTTAAAAACTGTCTACAAAAACTATCTATGTACATACATTTATGATTTGTTACTAGAGTATCTATATAGTATTTAAGTGCTCTAAGGTGTTCTGAGGCTTTTGTTTTAACTGCATGTAGTTACAGAATCATTAAGAATCAGTGCTACTGTACTCATTCTTTGAAGAGATTCTGTTTAGAACCGGAATCCTTCCAGTAGACATGGCCAGGACTTTTTTAATGTCTAATCAAGATAAAATGTTTTCTGATAAACCCTGTAGTTAGCTGCATATCTTTCCATGGTACTGTTACTAGTACATCTCTTTCCTGTCTCCTGCTTTACTCCTACACCAGTGAATGCTTCATGAGGGTGCTCGGCACAGATCTTCTAGTCTTCCTTAATTCCCTTTCTGTAAAGCAGCAAATGAGAGAAAAAGACAGAAAGCAGACAGAAACAGAGTTTATAAGCAGAAGAAAGAATTGTAAAGAGTAGTTAGTAGTCAATTTCACAAAGAGGCAGCTGTGATGACTCATTCTCAATTCAGATGCCTCCCAAGAAATGATTAACAATGTTGACATGAAGGCAATCCTACTGTAACAAACGCTTCAATGTGCCACAATAAACTCTAAACCTGAAGCTTGCTCTCAACACAGTTTCTTCTGTTCCCGGACTGATGGAAGACAGGAGTTAATTAGACTGTCTCGGAGTCATGCATAATGTATGAACCATGTCAATAAATGTAGCATCCTGGAGAAACTGCAGCCAAAGATTCTCTGACTGTCCTGAGACCTACAAAACACCCTGCACCAATCCATGCACCAAACACACACTTCAGATTTTTCACACCATTCGTTCCTCCTGTTTTCATTTGATAAACGGTCCAATGACAGGTTCCTTACTTTTACAGATGGGGACATTGCTGCTCCAAGTACCCTCTTTTCGACACTCAATCTGATAGTGCTCGGCCTCTATATCGTCCTGCGAACAATCAAGGCAGTTGCACAGCTGTTTGCAAACCTCCACACAGGCACCAGCACTGAGCTCTGTGAACAGGTACTGTCAGGAAGGGAGCCCTCATTCCTGGACTGCCCACCTGTGCATCCTACATCAAAGCTCAGGGCATCACGAATCCTGGATGCATGCACAACCTGCACTTCACAGTTCGCTGAAATCTCTTAGTAAACTCCACAACCTTAATTTAAAGCCCCATGCATAATTCAACATTCCAACTGGGTGGAGAGGAGGTCTCTTTAAAAACTCTGTCAAACAATAAAATAATACAAATAATAATAAAAAGGATTAACAGTTGAGCTGTTATAAAGGATTCAATGTGGAATCTAGTGGCTGTCGTTGCTTGCAACATATTTATTTACATACCAATATTTAAAATGTCTTTATGCTTCAAATTGATAGTTCTTATTCTTAACACTGTTTGTTACCCAAACACACCACAGAAAAAAAAAAAAAAAAAAAAAAAAAACAAGTACAGGAATTACAGCAAAAATACAGTACAGTATTACCTTCAGCACGTTGTACCCAGTGTCACAGGTGATGAGGACCTGGTCTGTAAAGGAATACTGCGCCAGGACTGGCTCAATCTTGCCATTCTCTGGGGGCTGTGGGACAGGACATGGGTTCCCTTTTGGGAAACACAAATACATACAAATATATATATATATATATATATATATATAGAGAGAGAGAGAGAGAGAGAGAGAGAGACTTTCATTCTCTAAACACTGAAGGTGTCGCCTTTTCTCATTTTTCTTAACCCTTTTGAAAAAGACAAGAGGCTAGATTTTCAGAGGTCTTTACTTCACTTGCATTTATTTATTTATTTATTTCAGGAAGGAAAAAAAAAAGCTCCGCAATGAAGCTACCGAACCAGAAATAAACAAATTCATACATTTCATTTAGGTGCTTGTAAGTTGTCTGAAGTGAACGCCAATGAGTTCATTTCTAAATCATTAAAATGCCTGTTAATCTGCTGCTGGAAACACATAGAACACTTACCCACAGCAGTGTAGGATAATTTCCACACTCTACTACTTACCCACAGCAGTGTAGAATAACTTCCACCCTCTGCTACTTACCCACAGCAGTGTAGGATAATTTCCACCCTCTGCTACTTACCCACAGCAGTGTAGGATAATTTCCACCCTCTGCTACTTACCCACAGCAGTATAGAATAACTTCCACCCTCTGCTACTTACCCACAGCAGTGTAGAATAACTTCCACCCTCTGCTACTTACCCACAGCAGTGTAGAATAACTTCCACCCTCTGCTACTTACCCACAGCAGTGTAGAATAACTTCCACCCTCTGCTCTCGCCAGAGTTGTCGCTGTGGAACAGGATCTGCACGCTGTTACTCCCTGTCTCGATTCGACCGGGAGACCTCTCGCCACACAGAGGCCCGAACTCCTTCCTCCCAGCCTTGATCTGTTACCAGGCAACACGGTAATATATGTTTAACAGCTGTATTTGTTGGACAACAGCTACACCTTTTTAGCCTAATGTGATAAAACAAAAATGCCTCAGTCAGTGTTTAAGTGCTCTAATCCCGGATTTATTAGCATACTAATAGTAGCATTCTGAGCTTGTACCTCGCTCCAGCTGCTGATGACATCAAACGTGGTAACATTGCTCGGATCTCATATCAGCTAATACAAATTCCATGGATTCTTAACTTTTTTTTTTTTGTTTAATCAAAATAAGTTTATCCAAACTTAGCACTGAAATTACAAGACAGAACTCTGTTCTGGTAAAAGATCTGAAAAAGAAGAAACAGATTGACCCTACCGCCTGTGGGTTTGTCTATTCAAGGGTTACTACTGCATGGTAATGCTGTGGTCTACTGTGGAACATAATGTTTTGAAGGCTTGGCAGAGATCCAGATCCATATTCGGTTGCCAAGGTTACTAGGAAATGGAGAACCTCAAGCAACAGACATTAACTTGTTTAAGACACTGTAACTTTTATATTACTAATGAATTATGTTGTAAACCTCCTTCTCATTGGCTTTAAACTGTCCCCAGTGTTTTCAAAGCCTATCCTGGCTTCTCTTGTTTGTTTAACAGGTGATCTGATGGGTTACTGGGTTTATTTCAATCCTGTGAGATATATGTATATTTTCTTAATAGGGTTTTCTTTTCCAGCTAACTAAAAACTAAAGCATATTTGAATATTGATGTAAATGTTGAAGGACTATATGCCATGCTGGTCCCTGCACTACACCCCTCTGTCAGCTGTTGAGCAGACTCTCAGTTCACTTCACCTCTGTTATGAAAATCATAATGATCTTTCTTCTGCTGCTCACCTTTAGGTAGTCGTAAGGACAGGTGACCTCAGGGTGGTCTTCAATGTCGAAGCTGTCATCGAACTCCAGGCTGATCATAAAGCCCTCCTGCAGCTCAATCCTGTACAGGCAGTCAGAGCTCTTGGGGTACGGATTGGGGAAGTCAGAGCTTGTGATCACGCCCGTCCTCTCAATGAACAGGTTGTCGCTGCACTCCACTAGAGGGTTCAAATAACCACCGCGTAAAGTTGAGATAATTTGCAATCTCTAACAGGAACCTGTAGATGTAACAGGGCAGAGGCTAGGCACAAACCGGCGACCCGGCACACCGCAAGCAAGCATCTTAACCACAATGCAAAAGAGCCGGGCTCATCTGCATTCGTGGCTTTAGAGCTTTTAACCTCCTCTCATCTCACCGACTGGGAACAGCACAGAATCAATAACGGCAATGCAGCACACTGAGTTACACACCAATTCATTAGAAGTCTCTCAAACTTGTGCTCATAAGACGAGGTGATTATTGTGCAAATGTTGTTCTAAATCCAGACATCTTGTTCTCATTACAAACAATGGGGTGATTAGCTGCAAGACGCATTTGGTTTTACTAAATCTAAAACAGGAAAATCCTGTATGTGCGTGTTTCACAGGCTAGACTTCATCTCATATGTGTTCAAAAAGGGTTAATCAATTAGAACTTTATGACAGGATAAACCAACTCTTTATTTAAAAAAAAGAGCGATTTTGATGTGGGTGTGCTAATAAAGATAATGAAAAACATAAAAGGCTGTCAAAGCTGTATGTGAATATGGCTAATGTTAAGACAAATTGATACCGCATGATAAAAAGCTATAATATATCCTGCAATTAAGTGTGATGATTAAAATATCCTGGAAAGCTGCAGTTTTTAAAAAGAAAATTAATTCTAAATGTTTTGATTAATTTGGAGTGTCTCATATTAAAGATGAAAGTGGACCACATTGCTTGAAATAAGTAGTGTGTGGTATGAGCAGACCCCACCCAGCCTCTTCTAATCACATAAATGTATAACGCAAAGCAATTCAGTCTGAGAAATGCACGCAGTCTCTTTCTTACATACACTTTATTTAGCATTTTCTAAACATTAATCTTTACTCTAAACATCAATAAATCGTCCAAAAAACCCCCCAAAAAACCAATCACACTTTCTGTGCCAGTAATCACTGCAGGCATAAGCTTATATCTACAATGCTGTTTTTATATGTACTGTACATACAGAGTTCCATCTGTGCAACCTTGTGCAACCATGCTGCTCTCACCACCACTGCAGATCATTTAAAAACCTGCTACTCACATGTGACTGCACCACATCACTTCCCTTGCATGGGGATGACTGGGAATGGAAAAAAAAAATACATTTATCGCCCCTCCAATTCCGAAGAGGGGGCGGGTTGCACACGTTCAGCTGTTTGCTTGCTGCCTTTTCCTAATTTCAGAATATATGCAGGGGTCAGGGCCGCTGGTTAGTACAGATGCATGGAAGACTTCCACAGAAAAGCATATTTATATGTTGGTAGCTCCTTTAGACGTTTAAAAGGACTGTCTCCCTATGGTATGTATGGGGGAAAGCCGATTAGAGAATGAAGCTGACAGCAGCTTAACCCTGTCATGAGAAGTACAAACCTCGGCAGGTCCTGTTGTCAGAGTGCAGGATGTATCCAAACCTGCAGGAGCAGTAGTATCCGCCAATGTAATTGTGGCAGTAATGGTCACAGGCCAGCTCTTCATCGTTTCTCTCTGTACATTCATCCACATCTAGGGAAAGAGAAACAACGGCTGTCAAAATGGCATACAGCGGCACACTGAACTAATGAAATCTGTCAAGTATTCGCCTGTAAAAGGCTGAAATGAATCTTCTCCTAGTGGCTGATGAGTAAATAATACTGACCAGTACTTACCTCTCGACTGCAGAGCTTGCTGGTTAGTTGAACGGTATTCGTCTATGAACTGTATGGTTTGTGGTTCGCGTCCGGCCTTTGTCTCTCCATTCAATTCAATGGGGTGAGATGCCAATTGATTACAAGGTGTTATACAAGGCATCATTCACACTGGGTTCGTTTCAAACGATCTCAATTCGGTTAGCTTACTTTGAAACAATGTATCCATGTACTAGCTGTTCACACTGTACTTGCGTATAAACAAACCGAGTTCGTTTGGTTGCAAACTGGAGCTGGTTTTCTTGGTTCACTTCTGTGTTTTCTCAGGACTCAGTTCACTTGTGTTCACATTGAATAACCGCCTTTCTTATGAGAAATGGAGCGGATGTTTACAGTGTCCCATCTGACAAAGCATCTTGGTAAAGATGGAAGCGAGCGAGGGAATGATTTCTTTATGTTCAGCAGTTTGGGCAATATTCTATAATGAAGCAAGTAATGCGGAGCAAAAGGGTTTCCTGTACAGAGCACAGCGGTCTCAGTCACAGCAGTCGTCGGTGTTTGATGATGAAGGCAGCACTTAAAAGAAGACACCAATGAATATTGATGTTTTTGAGGACAGAACCACTGGGCAACAAAACGTTCAAAAGGTACGGAGATATTTTTATATTTTGTATACGTTTAAGCTAATCCTGTACGCACTATAAATATAGAAAGGGCAGGGGTATCGCTATACGCTACAAGTAGTATTTTGAAGTGACCGGCTGCAAAAAAAAAAAAAAAAAAAAAAAAAAAAAAAAAACACTTCCACAAAGGTGTTTCCAGGTGATATGTGCAAAAGCTATAGTGAAACTCATCTACACTGTATTCAGCTCCAAGGAATAAGCGCTAGCACTGTTTAATCAAAATCACAATCATCCTTTCAATTTAAGGGATTTGTGCATTTATATACGTATAATATATATCTATATATATATAATATATATATAGAGAGAGAGAGAGAGAGAGAGAGAGAGAGAGAGAGAGAGAGAGAGAGAGAGAGAGAATGAATAATTAATAAATAATTAATAATAATTAATAATTATATTATAATTAATTATTATTATTAATAATAATAATAATAATAATAATAATAATAATCACAGTATCTACAGATTCTGATCCAATACCACTGTTTCATTTTCCACATCAAGACAGTCCAAGACGTTATCATGTCCAGAACAGGAATTTCATCAAATTCATGTCAATTTTGACACTTGTCAGTTACAGCAGCCGACGATCCACTTTTTCTTAGCAGGTCTCTTGTTTTGAAGTATTTCTGGTGCATCTTTTTGACTTTGAACCCCCATCGCTCGCAACTTCTTATAAATCCTTTATCTTTCAGTCTTTGTGAACAAATAGAGTACATTTGTGTGTGCTTCTGGGTTTTATCAAGTTATATCAGAATTTTGACGTCTGACCAAATTTCAAAATGTGCCCTTGTTTCTTCTGCTGTCCATATCGTTCCCCTAGACGCACCTATTTGATAACTACAATCGAATCTTCCGGTGGAAGTCAGCACCCGGTTAGTTTCTGGTCTGCTAACGAATCGAGTCCCTCTGAGGTTCACATTTATGTTTATCACCTCAAGTGGTCTCAGTTTGGTTTGGTTAGGTTAGTTTTGGTTCATTTACCAATCGAACTTAGCTGTTCACATTGTTCTCCTATCAAACCAAACTGTACTGAACAGGCCCTAAATCAAAGATCTTCACTTTACCTCGTCTGGAATTGCCCCATAGGGTCCACAACTAGACCATCCTGTGGTAACAGCTGACCACAAGAGATCCTCAAGTTCTCACATCTATATGTTATGAGTGTTTGTTTTCTATACAGGGTCACGTGCTTCCTTACCCACTGCGGTGTAGTGAGCCTCAAAGCCAGTAAAGCGCTCCTCGTTAGAGAAGTCCGACCTGAACGAGACGCTCAGCGAGTTTTCCGGGGACATGATGACCTGCTCCCCTGGGACCTGCTCCGTGTCCGTGTTCTCCCGGCCGCAGAAAGTCACAAGCAGCTCTTGCTCTGCTTCGATCTACAAGGCAAAACATCCTTTTGCGTTAAGAGTGCAGACCAGATGAGCAACCGGGCCACAGTTAACCGTTCTGACACCTCCATTCATTCCTCATGGCAATCAAGCTGTCCAGCAAAGTGAATTGTATCAATATGTGTACCTCCATGTTTATCAAAGATACCCACATGCATTATTATTTCAAAAAATACGAAGAAAACTACTTGATGAACTTGACCACACAGATTACATTACTATTGGACATCATGCTTTAAATACCTCCACCCCCTACCAATCTTCAATCACACTCTATTCTGCCAATCCTGAATATTAAAGGAGGAATAGACTCTGGTGCTTTAGATGGAAAGGTCAGTTTTTCCATCCAGAGTAACACAGCATTTTTAAATAGGCTCCACCATCCTTGAAATGCCAGCCAACTAACGGGGAATATTCAATGGCAGTCAAGGGTCACCATTGAACTGTCAAATACCAAAAGTTAAATGTGGCCCCTCTCATCTGTACAGTACTGGTAACTCCAAACTAATCTTAATCTGTTACAAAACAGTACTGGTAACTCCAAACTAATCTTAATCTGTTACAATACAGTACCCTAACTCCAAATTAATCTTAATCTGTTACAATACAGTACCGGTAACTCCAAATTAATCTTAATCTGTTACAATACAGTACCTCCAAATTAATCTTAATCTGTTACAAATACCCTAACTCCAAATTAATCTTAATCTGTTACAATACAGTACCCTAACTCCAAATTAATCTTAATCTGTTACAATACAGTACCCTAACTCCAAATTAATCTTAATCTGTTACAATACAGTACCGGTAACTCCAAATTAATCTTAATCTGTTACAATACAGTACCCTAACTCCAAACTAATCTTAATCTGTTACAATACAGTACCCTAACTCCAAATTAATCTTAATCTGTTACAATACAGTACCGGTAACTCCAAACTAATCTTAATCTCTTACTGTACAGTACCGGTAACTCCAAACTAATCTTAATATTGCCCGGTGGTCCTAGCATGAGGTAAACCCACTCCCCCACCAACAGATGCACACAATTACAAAGACACCTGTTAATTAATAAAACAGGAAGCAATAAGCACTAAGCTGTTGCCATTTATATCTGGTATTAAAAGCAATATGCTGTGGCTTGTCCAACAGGAAGAAGCCCAATAAGATGAATGAACTGGTAATGCCTCTGGTCTTTCAAATCCTGTTTTCAGGGCTGTGTGTTTTCACACATGTTCTGCAGATGGCTGTTGTATCTTGCTCCACAGCCGCGTGTTTACTTTGACTGTCAGTACATGTCACCGACCCCCTGGGTAAATTTCATGCAGTCCGATGCTGATGTGCTAGGGGTGGCCTGCAGCATTTGAAAAGGGATTTTCACCAAGTGCAACAGTTACTGTACCTCTTTATAGTCTAAGTAATTCCATATGTTTAGTCTGATGAAGGGCACCTGCTTTTAATAGGTCTCAGTATTCTACTCAAAACTCCTTTATCCTGGCCAGAATATCACCTGCAATTCATTTCAGCAAGTCCCAATTGTGCCAAAGTGTGTAGAATTGTTCTGGTTTTGTTAGGGGTCCTCAAGGAACTATGGTTCCTGGGAAACTATCACATTAACAAAGGATGGGTATCTGTCTGATTTAGTGACTGGGCTGTTACAGTGTATGTCTGCAAGGGAAGGCACTGGGCGCTATGGAGTGACTCTGGCATCTGTCTTAGTGATTGTTTAGCCCCCATTCTTGTTTAGCATGGTACTTGCGCCAACACTAGGGATCTAACTGGATGAGATGAAAGTAAAAATAAGCGCTGAATTGTAACCAGATCGATGCAGCTTGTTCAAAGATCAAGTGTTTCTGGGTGTGATGATGGCTATCTGATTCCAGAAGAGGGTCAAACTTCCAAAGTTAAAAGTGTTGTGCATGAGTCAGGAGCACCCCAGTCCAGTTCCACACGCTGCTACACACACTTGCTGCAACACAAGGCATGAAGGCTGAGCATGTCAGTGACTTCTCAATTAACATCTTCAAACGCTTCGGGCAGATGATTGCTGCATCAACGCTTCTGGAATGAAGTGATCTCATTTCTCCATCCTGGGATCGCAGCTTTTTTAATTTCTCCCCTCACTAGCTTTACACTGGCATGCGGCCCGAGTTAGTGCTGTTTGTGTTTCACAGCTGCGGTTTTGGATTAATCCATGCTGCCATTCTGCAAGGCTATTTGAATATGAATGTCCACCAGGGAGGATGGAATGCTTTGTATTAATGTGCCCAGTGCTCCGGTATGTCATGTGGAATGAATGCTATTAACTTCACCACAGCTATGGCCACATACATAAACCCTCAGCTTCCTGCAAGGTTAATACGTTGTTCTGTTAGAAGAATAAAGAAATCTATTGGGCAACCTTTATCTGCACTATAAAAGTCAGCAGAGCAGCTATCGTTTTGCTAAAACTCTCTTCAGTAAAGTTCCATACTATATTAAATACATAAGATACGCATTGCTCAACAGAAGATTCATGGGACATACAGGACAAAGAAAGGCCAAGATTGTTCCTATGATTGTTTTTTCTTTTTTTTCTGTACTGACCTCAGCATGCACGTACCGCAATTGTAATACAACAGTTACGTTGGAGGGGTTAAGTGATCCAATGTATCCTAAACAGCTGTGCTAATGACTGCTGAGAATAATCACCTTGGGAACCAGAGCTACCTGCCCTTTGTACCTCACAGCCAGGCCTCTGAATGAGAAGGATTGTACTCCTCCTGTGTGTACCTGTGTTGCGTCATGCATTCACTGTGCTTCACTGTAAGTACTCCACACCACCCTTTGCTACACTGTTTACCATGATCAAGCTAAATTCCCAGTTCCTGGCTGATGGAAAGTCCTGCAGATTAACTTTATTACAAACAAAAGCAATAATCAATAGACAAAGCAATATTCACAAGGGTGTTTTAGTAATAAAGCAGGATTTGAGCAAGCTACACAATGAGAGTTACCACATCCAGCTACACAATGAGTTACCACATCCAGCTACACAATAAAGAGTTACCACATCCAGCTACACAATAAAGAGTTACCACATCCAGCTACACAATGAAGAGTTACCACATCCAGCTACACAATAAAGAGTTACCACATCCAGCTACACAATGAGTTACCACATCCAGCTACACAATGAGTTACCACATCCAGCTACACAATGAGTTACCACATCCAGCTACACAATGAGTTACCACATCCAGCTACACAATAAAGACCACATCCAGCTACACAATGAGTTACCACATCCAGCTACACAATAAAGAGTTACCACATCCAGCTACACAATGAAGAGTTACCACATCCAGCTACACAATGAGTTACCACATCCAGCTACACAATACCACATCCAGCTACACAATGAAGAGTTACCACATCCAGCTACACAATAAAGAGTTACCACATCCAGCTACACAATGAGAGTTACCACATCCAGCTACACAATGAGAGTTACCACATCCAGCTACACAATGAGTTACCACATCCAGCTACACAATGAGTTACCACATCCAGCTACACAATGAGTTACCACATCCAGCTACACAATAAAGAGTTACCACATCCAGCTACACAATGAAGAGTTACCACATCCAGCTACACAATGAAGAGTTACCACATCCAGCTACACAATAAAGAGTTACCACATCCAGCTACACAATGAGTTACCACATCCAGCTACACAATGAAGAGTTACCACATCCAGCTACACAATGAAGAGTTACCACATCCAGTTACCACATCCAGCTACACAATGAGTTACCACATCCAGCTACACAATAAAGAGTTACCACATCCAGCTACACAATAAAGAGTTACCACATCCAGCTACACAATAAAGAGTTACCACATCCAGCTACACAATAAAGAGTTACCACATCCAGCTACACAATGAAGAGTTACCACATCCAGCTACACAATGAAGAGTTACCACATCCAGCTACACAATGAGTTACCACATCCAGCTACACAATGAGAGTTACCACATCCAGCTACACAATAAGAGTTACCACATCCAGCTACACAATGAAGAGTTACCACATCCAGCTACACAATGAGAGTTACCACCTCCAGCTACACAATAAAGAGTTACCACATCCAGCTACACAATGAGAGTTACCACATCCAGCTACACAATGAGTTACCACATCCAGCTACACAATGAAGAGTTACCACATCCAGCTACACAATGAGTTACCACATCCAGCTACACAATGAGTTACCACATCCAGCTACACAATGAGTTACCACATCCAGCTACACAATGAAGAGTTACCACATCCAGCTACACAATGAGTTACCACATCCAGCTACACAATAAAGAGTTACCACATCCAGCTACACAATAAAGAGTTACCACATCCAGCTACACAATGAGAGTTACCACATCCAGCTACACAATGAGAGTTACCACATCCAGCTACACAATGAAGAGTTACCACATCCAGCTACACAATGAGAGTTACCACATCCAGCTACACAATGAGTTACCACATCCAGCTACACAATGAGTTACCACATCCAGCTACACAATAAAGAGTTACCACATCCAGCTACACAATGAAGAGTTACCACATCCAGCTACACAATGAAGAGTTACCACATCCAGCTACACAATGAGTTACCACATCCAGCTACACAATGAGAGTTACCACCTCCAGCTACACAATAAAGAGTTACCACATCCAGCTACACAATAAAGAGTTACCACATCCAGCCACATTCCCCCACGCAACCTGCACTAGCTTTGCTTGTGAAAACAGTGACCATGCTGACCTTGGCCAACATGTTTCTCTGTGTGTTTACTGTCCTGTCCTGTTCTAAAGTAAATGATCGACAGAGAGTATACATGCCTGGGGTCTCCAGTTCATGCTACCCTGTGTTTCTGACCCCTCTGTTTATGTATCTGGAAGCTGGAGGAACACACAGTGATCAAGCTACCAGCAGAAAAGCTGCTGTAGAGGAATGAGAGCCAGCTCCTGTTCAGTTTCACAGCACTGTCCAGTGCTGGATAACTAGCTGTGACCCCTCTAAATGAACCCTGATACAAGCACGGCCTCTGTGGTATCTGGCTAATGAAGATGGATGATAGACTGCATTTGTACCAGTGCATAGCTTTGCAATGAAGCCTTGTTAAGTCTGCCATGACATGACATGCTTATAAATTTAAGTCAAAATGCAACTTGCTGCACTTTTTGCAAAAGGAAAATCAAACTGTTAGCAGTAACGCCTTGAGACATATCAATTGGGTTCCAATCGCATCTGCTGCTTGCTGTAAAACTCAATATTCTCAGGAAACGTAAACTGTGCTGTATGTTGGATTTATTTAATTTATTTCACTGGACATTTCACTTTTTTCTTACCTTTACATAGTCGTATTCACAGAGGTAGGACGGTTCCAAGTCAAAATGCATAAAATAAAGTTTGACTTTAAATCCTTCCGGGACTGTAATATTCCAGGAAACCTCAGAGTTCTTGGGATAGGAATCTGGAAAATTGGGAGACTGGATGGAGCCATACATCTCAGTTAATTCAACAGCTCCAGACTGGGGCATGAAGATATACAGGGCAAGCAAGACGAGAAATCTGAGGGGGGGTGGGGAAGGGGGGAGAGAAGAATTGAAACTGCTGTGAGTGCAGTGCAAGATCGGGTCTCTGTAGTTCTGCAAGCACATCTCATGCCAACGGTGCTCAATTGCGTGGTGGGTGAGGTTAAGTTAAATCTCATTCCACAAGGCCTCCCTGGGATAAAGCTAGAGAATTGGCCCACTGTGACGCCTATATGCCTGAGGATTAAAAATGCTTCTGTATAATTGTGAAGCTTATTCCCACAACAATAAAAGCATCAGTACAGCCCTCGCAATTGGATACATCCAGGTTAAGCAACAAATACATCTTATGCGTATTTATGCATGGTTACATTGTGTGTTCATATTAAAACTTAACAAAGAGTTACAAATCCTGATGATAACCTTGACTAAAGGAAAATAAAATATGACCTGCCGAAAAAATAATACTAATTCTAACGTAATAATTAATTATAATTAATTGTGAAACGTGTTACTTTTCAAGTGAACTAAAATATTGTGTAAGACGCTTTTTTAAACCTTACATTGAGCAATTAGCAAAACCAGCTACAATACATTTAATCAAGGACGGTTTTATTATTATTATTATTATTATTATTATTATTATTATTATTATTATTATTATATACAAAACTCAATAATTTCGAACGTTTTTACAATGCATTACACAATGAAAAATGGCCCTGCAAGTAACGCCTCTGGAAACTGCACAAACAAGGATTCTTGACAGTCTACCAAACTTTCATTAAAAGCATACATAATAATCGATTTGTTTCCTGTCTGTGATTACAGCAAGCTCTTTTTAAAAATTGTATTTATCACTGTGACAGAAAGTAAAAATTCTAACCTCATTGTCTCAGTGCTATTGTGCTGGCGTCTCGTCTCCCAGAGCGATACAGCTTGAGTGTGAGTTGGTTGCTGTACAAGATCTGTGCATGGACTTGCATTCCTAATTCACGTCACATTCCAATGTTTACCCAAGAGCACTTCGCTGCAGAACACACACAAAAAAACAACAGAATTAAAAAAAGCAACCAGTCCTGCTGTGTTCTACTATTCAACACAGCACCAGCTCGTCTTATCGATTGACATTTTACATCAACTTAAACACGTTCCAATCACCGCTTGCATATGAGTTTCATTATTTATTAAAGTATTTATTTAATTGATTATGTAATTTGTTTGCTTATTTGTTTATTTTCCCGTTTCCCCGTGGTTAAACTAATGCATTTTACCATGGTTTGCAATGTTTATATTCCACACTGCTTACATGTGCCATGCTTTCACTATGGGAGACTTTATAAAGGATGCAAATAAACTGTGGGATTACGTTATATATTACAATATTATATATATATATATATATATATATATATATATATATATATATATATATATATATATATATATATATATATATATATATATATATATATATATATATATATGTGTGTGTGTGTATATATATATATATATATATATATATATATATATATATATATATATATATATATATATATATATATATATATATATATATATATATATATATATATATATATATATAGACACATACACACACTTGTTTTGTACATAAGGCTACAAAAAGTATACCTACAGTATACCGACATTTTTCTGCATTATTTCGGTAAGACTAGTCTGGCGCTCACTGTCTGCGACGTCACGACGCGTCTCCTGTCAAGAATACTAAATGGCATTAAGTTATCGCTGAGGTATCGTGAGCGCTGCAGCTTCCAGAAACGCGGTTGTTTAAGCAGAGTAGCGGTAGACATGCTGAGACGAGAAAACGGGGCAGTGAGACATACTCACGCACGCAGGGCTGAGCCTCTCCGTAATCGGGCATTCAAACTACAAATGCTGCTGCTGCTGGGTTTTTAAAGCCTGTGCACAGGACGTCCCAACAGCTACAGCAAGTGCACGAGATTTCTGAGCTGCTAAATCCATCAGCACTGTGTTTGGTGATGCAGCACTGTGCATCAAGTGAGCTTGTTTGGTGGGCTTTAATAAATGCACTTGTTTCTGGCAACTGTCACTGTCAGTTTATGCTGGCACTAAAGCTGATTTTACTGCTGCCAGTAGCTGCACAAAACAGTTTTTTCATATAACTAAGCCTTTCTGTAAATGCAATGTAAATATTTCCCTTTCTTCGGCTCTGGTGTTACATCATTTGCAGCAGTCTTTTTGAGGGGTTTCTTACTGGCAGTAGAATCTGCACTGGTAACAGGCAACGCCAAAAGCCTTCTCAGATTATATATACATCTTCATAAACACCAAGCTGTCCTGTAATACAAACACACAGAACAGACTACATTAACTTGAAAATAGCCTCACTGAAAAACAAACATTTAAGATATTATTATTATTATTATTATTATTATTATTATTATTATTATTATTATTATTATTGGGTCTCTTGTGCCGCTGTGTGTAACTGTGACCAGGCACTCAGCACAGACACCAGACTGCCCCCTGCTGCTCAGTGATCAGCAAGACAATGGAACACCTGCTGCACCCAGCCCTGCTTAAATACTACTTAACAATGGGTGCAGGAGGGTCCGGCACCCAGCTGTGTGTAACTGTGACCAGGCACTCAGCACAGACACCAGACTGCCCCCTGCTGCTCAGTGATCAGCAAGACAATGGAACACCTGCTGCACCCAGCCCTGCTTAAATACTACTTAAAATAATAGCACTGCAGGAGGGTCCGGCACCCAGCCTCAAACAGACACGCTTCTTCCAAATGGGAAGAGGATATCTAGAACCTAGAACCAGGCTTCGTTTTGATAAGGGTACAGCGGCTTGCTGTATTTGTGTTTCAAGAAAAGAAAGACAAAAGAACGAACGATTACTTTATATAAATGAGCTGTGAGCTACAGTACAGTGTGTATATCCCTACATGTGTGACTAGTCATAAGGAAGACAGTGATTCCATTAGCTAGAAAGTCCCTGTAAGTAGACTGCAAAAATGATCCAATCTTTTTTTTTTTTAACCCATTTTTCTGTTCTTTCATACCACAGGCAGGATCCTATCAAAACATAACTGATTAGATTTTACATTAAGGTCTTGATTATTTTTAGAGGTTACAATTTAAAATAAAAAAGTGTTTTTGATTTCCAGGAATATTGACAGTAGACAGCAAAGAGTATAATTTACAGGAAAGTAAATAAATGTTGAAGAATAAGGCCTGGTGATATTTACTGTATCATTCTCACAGCAGTGCTAATGTGTTCATTTGTTTAATTAAATATGGATATTCTCATCTGATTAACAGCTTGATTCTGAAAAGTTCAATTAACAGGAATTAAAATGTATCGCACTTCCCTTATAAAAGCTTCACAAAGCAAAGTGTAACAAAGCACAGTGAATGCATGGTGAAGCATAGGTGAGCATTGTAAAAGATAGTGAGGTACAGCAAAGCATATCAATAAACATGACAAACCAGTGTAACCATGAGAAAATTACAGGGGGAAATTGCAAAAGTGTACAAAAAATAATATGGTAAACTTGTATTAGGGTTATACTGGGTCAAGACATGAAAGCTGCAGTACAGCGTCCCACATTCATGTTCAATATACAGTTCAATATATATTATGCTGTAGGGAAACAAACTATGCCAAAATCTGTGAGTCAAAAAAAGCATGCTCCTGCTAGTACTTTCAGCAGCAGGAGGTCATGATGCACACCTTCTCGATCGTAACTTGCATATCTTTAAAAGCTCTGTGGTGAGAAAAAAATAAAGTCAGGGCTCAGTCTGTATCATCTCATGCTGTCGAGACAACCAGACAATCTCACTTAAGCAGCTTGTGGCGGTCCCAAGCCATTCTGACGATTCCTAAAGCACTTTAATGAAAACTGTCATTGCTGTGTCACAGATTGCTTAATTAACCTGGGCAGGAGAGAGAGCCAGAAGGAGATGTGTGTAATTTAATGTTCAGAGATAAAGACTGTGAGAGACTGGGCAAACATCCACTCTGCTTGTATAGTAGCATCTTCAAGGTCCAGAGTGAACTGCTTCACAAACTCCAATATATTTCTGTCCCTGAACAGTTTGCCAGGATGAAGTAAATAATTCAAAGTGTTCTGCGCTGCAGCCTTGATTCCATTCCTCTCCTCATGCTGCTTCTTATAACTGTAGAAAAGTAACAGAGCTATAAAAAACACCTTTTCCACAGCTTTAAAAATATAATTCCATTTATTTTACAGACAGGTCATGGGTTAATTATTTTACAGACAAATGCACTTTTTAAAAATAAAATGGCTTTCTTATCTTAGTGGGTTTTATTGTTAATTTAAAATTGCTGCTTTTGTATTATTATGTGTATACTGTTATTTAAATGGTCTGACTGTGGCAGTTGCATGTGTGACATGCCATACAAATGTATTGTGGTTTGTTCTTTTTTTTTTGCTTTATGCTGTACAGTGCTTTGCGATACTTTTGTATAAAAAGCACTATATAAATGCAACACATAAATAAAGAATTATTTTACAGACAGGACATGGGTTAGTTATTTTGGTCAGTGTTTCTGATACCTCTGTGTTAGTTGTTTCACGATGTTTCCCAAATTATGGATCCATGCTGAAGCTACAGTCATGTCAGGGTTCATCATCTGAAATAGCACCTGGGTGCCCTGGTTTTGTATATTTTGAAGGCCTCGATTGCTGTTTGCTTTCCCATTAGTTTAACAATTTGTGCTATTATTAATGCAAGTGCTTTCGGCTGCAGAAGCTTGAAAGCTTTGGCTCTAGTTTTTCCAAACAATTGAAGTAGGACCCTTTCATCTGAAACACCTGTTTTTCTTCTTTGAACTACTGTATGCATAATATTCTCTGCTGTTTCAGAATAGCAACATGTGCCTATGGGAGGCACAAAAGATCTTGCCTTGCCAATGATATTGGCCCCTATTCACAAAACCAGGAGGACTGGTTTAGTTTGGGTTTATAAACATTCTCTTTGGTTTAAAGGTGCTTTGAAAAAAGAGAATACATTAATAAGCTCTCGCTTAATAAAGAAGGTTTTGTGAACTGCAAACTTGATTTTATTTCTCAAAATACTGTCCTTATCAAATTATTCCTTAAACCAGTCCTTAAAATTATATTAATAGAACCTATTGTGAGCAGTGCTCATAGAAGGATTTCACCTCGGGTTACCATACCTAATGTAGCTTTATGATTAGAGGATCCTTTAATGCTGTATTGATAATTATGGATCCTGTTCATAATACCTTAAGGACTGGTTTAAGGACTGTTATGTTTAGGAATGTTTTTTAAGCCAATTTTGAAATGGTCATTGTTTAAGAAAGTTTTAATTTGTTTATTCTCATCTTTCACTGCACAGTCTGACCCAAGAGAATGTTTATAAACAATCATTCCATTAAAAACATTTCATAAAACAGTCGACTGGCTTTAATTAGGTTTATTAGGTATATATATATATATATATATATATATATATATATATATATATATATATATATATATATATATATATATATATATATACTGCATTACATAATTAAATTCATTAAATACCTCTACTTTATTTCCCTATTTTTAACACTAGATGGCAGTGTTCAACCCTCCTCTGGTGTCCTGTATTGGTGCATCATGCACTCTGGCATAGCATTGTGCTAGAGGCAATACTGCATTGTGTTATTGTTCTAGTTATTGTCAACACTCCTCTTATACTTGGAGTCTCCTACTGTGCTGTGGGTCAGTCGAACAAGAGTAGCATGCCACCTGTGACTGCAGTGCGCTCCTGTAAGATCACAGGTAATAACCCTTCGACCTAACAAGTGTAGTTAAGAAGTGACTGTGTGACAGTTTGTCCGTGGCATTCAGTCCACTGAGCCAAGAAGGCTGTGCTAGCGACAGCACACATACAAGCTTCAGGAATGTATACTACCAGTTTAGTAACTGCTGAAGGCTTGTCCACATTTTGAAGGCGCAGCTAACTAAGTGATCAAAAGAAAAATATCATGGCCTTGGAGTGAAACTGTTCAGTTAGAATTCCATTTATCCAAAGAATTAATCAGAATTCCATTTATCCAAAGTGTTGCTTGAATTTATTATGAAGCTCATGAAATGTCTTTGTTCAGCTGACTCCGGTTTTCGTTTTGTTCTTTGAAGCAGTTCGTTTAGTTGTTTGTTTGCTTCTCTTTTCATTAACTAAAATAGGTGTTTAGAGGAAAATGAGCAGTTAAGATGACAGTGTAAAATATGTACCATTAACTGCCAGAAGAGAATCATAGAACACAGCTGGGTACCAGATGTGAAGACAATACAGAATACAGCTGGGGAGAGGGTTTTATAGAAATGTTTTATTGTACTGATACACTGACAGAGGATGCTTACAATTTTAGACTCTCATAAGGAAGACAAAACCCAAATCCAGAGCACCAAAGTGACTGAAAGATTAAAGCTGCCTTGTATTAGAAATACTAAGGGTGTGCAGGAACACGGAACCTGACCCCAGTCCCAATACCCCACTGACATGCATCCACACAAGGGGCAGTCTAGATTCGAATATCCTCAGATAATAAGCATAGATCATGAAGCTATCTCAGTTAGTACTTGGATGGGTGATATCAAGGCACTGCAGTAAGGTGCTGTATGTTAGGCTGGTGCTGAGTCAATACCCCAGCTGAATGCTAGGGGGCACTGCGGTGTTGCAGGTGCCATATTTCAAAGCTTTTTAATTAAAATCCAAGATGCTTTCTCAATAAATGGGATATCCCTGAGGATGAGACCCTTAGAAAATCAATGCAGTATAACTTTTTGAATAAATACAGTACATGGCCAAATAGCATCTTAATATTTTCCCAGCAAATATTAGATGAGTTTAGCTAATCCCAGAGTTTAGCGGATCCCAGAAGCACACAGGCTGGGGCTTTATAAACAGGACTGGATTAATGTACTGGCCAGATCCCAGAAACACACGATTGATTGGCAGGATGAAAAAACAAATGCCCTGCTTGCCTTAAAAACCTTCAGTTCAGTGAATTGTGTGTTTGGAATTCAACTACCTGCAGCAGCTCAAATAGAACTGAGAAATTGCTTTAGACATACTAATCAGTAACAATCTTCTCGCCTTTGGAGCCAAATCTATTAAGCATTTGATCCACTACAAAGTTTAAACAAAAAGTGGAATAACAAAAATGCATCCCACTCTAGATATACTCACGCTTGTGGTATAAACTGTTTTATAGATGGAGTATGTGTGAAGTCAAGTTAATCTTTCCCACTCCCCTAAAAAATAACAATAACAAAAAAAAAAAACATTGAAGATATTCAGTACGTGAGAAACCAGAGTCATTCACATTTGAATCATTCTCGTTTGTAATCCAGCTAAATAAAAGTCCACTATAAGGGGTTGCTATGGATTGTCAGGGTGTAGTGCAACAGGTAAAGATATGTGAACTGAAGAGATCACCAAGGAGAGAGTCTCCTCCAAACCCATTCCCACTCCCCTGTGTTAAGCAAGTCCTGAAGAGATCATCAAGGAGAGATTCTCCTCCAAACCCATTCCCACTCCCCTATGTTAAGCAAGTCTGAAGAGATCATCAAGGAGAGATTCTCCTCCAAACCCATTCCCACTCCCCAGGTTAGTTCTCTTCCTCTCCCGGACTGATAGTGCAGTGACAGGGCTGCTTGCTGATAGCTCATGCACAGTATTGCTACTCCTATTTCGCAGTGAAACTGCAGTAATCTGGAGAATGGTTGAATAAGAACACTTTTCGTTGCTTCTTTAATGAACGCTGTGGAATTTAGCTGCATGTCATATATTTCTAATAATCTAAAATGCTGACAACTACTTGATCTTTGTAAGCTTGTGCTTTGCAGGGCTTGTATGCATCTTGTAGGTAATTTATGTCTAGACTGAGGAAAGCACTGCAACAATACTTTAATCAAGCTATCCAGGAATCTTGAACAACCATTAACCTTCTTAGCAGATAGATAGTCTGCAAACTTATTAGCATTTTTTATCTTGCCTCAAACAGGAAGCCGTCAGCCTTTCAGCAACAGCGGCTAGATCTGTAAATGACCTTATTCGTGATCAGTCAGGAGGGTTGTTCATTTCCTAAACTGAAACATAATTTAAAAAAAAAAAATTACAACTCAAATTCTTACACCTCCTCTCTTTTGTTTATAAAGACATTTGATGATGTCTCTGTGAGATTTCTTGATTGTAATCTGGTTCAAAATAAAATAATATTCAAATACGCAACATCCATGTTTGCCCACTTCCTTCGTGGCCTAAAGTCTTCTAATTTCCTTGTTACCATGACAGATTATTGTTTTCTTTGTTTTGTTTTTTCTTACTGTTAGCTTTCTGTCAATTTGCCTGTAAACATATATTTAATTTAAAAAAAAAATCCTTGTCTGTTCTGTAATTTGAATTTGAAAAGTGTAGCAGTTTGAAAATACACACGTTAGGTCCTGCAAGGTGGGTTTTGATTAAATGTTATAATAGAACGCTTCTACGATTGAGTTTTTCTGAATATTTTAGATTTTAAAAAAAGCACATTGATGGAATGTCACAGCACTACAAGGTGGCTCCCATGTGTCAAACACATTTTGCAATCCCTGGGCACACAACCACTGACGTGGTGACTTTGACGGGTCTTCATGTCCTCCACATTAATTAAGGGAGAATAAATACAACCTGAATCATGAATATTGATATATTCCCAAGTGTTAAATGAAATATGTGGGGTGATTAAAAGACTGTGGGTTTTATTTACTATGCAAAGCCTTTATTCAGAGTTATTTTATAGAAAGAAGCAATCTCACACACTCAGAAGGGGACTGATGTCATAATGGATGGAATGTTTACTCTGGGAATTTTAAAAAAAGTAGTGAAAATGAATACATATAATTTGGTTAACATTATTAAAAGAATTAAAGGTCAACAAGAACTGCGGCAGTCAATATTCATTTTAATAATGACACGGGGTTGATGAATAGCAGATGGAAGTCATTATCATGGTAAATGGACATTGCAGATGAAGGCAATGCATAATCTACAGAGACAGGGTGCCTATTTAATTCATGATGAGTACTAGCAGTGTTTTAAAGATGCCCAATACAAAGCACTTACCACCCAGCCATAACAGACAGTGTATTGTAAGAGGTAACACTGCCTGGATGACCAGTCTCAGATGGTTAGGGTCTCAGTAGGTTAATGCAGCAGAACTCTAGAAGCCTGGGTTTGAGCCCAGCTCAGTTCCAGCTCAGCAACTGTTCCCCTTAACTCATTACTGTACTGTACTGTCAGGATTGTAGAACGATCTAAAAAGCATGTCTCCGCAGGTACCATCAACAAACTCCATTGCAATCCTCAATCGGATGGTACAAGATTAGAAAAATCAGCCTGCATGGGGCTTAACTGAACTTCAAAACTATGGAGGCAGTTTGTCAATTTTAAGCTGTCACCAATAGCAGTGTGAGACCGCTAAACAAAATATGTCAAATTATGAGTCACTGTGTTTGTAAGTTTTGTATTAATGCTACTAATGCATCATCTGCTGGCATTTTTATTGATTCCAGGGAGCAGTCAAAATGGTTTATTGCTCCTAACACAATATAGTGTTGTAACAATGAACATGAGGTATACAAACAAATTAAAATCCGGTGAATCTGTCATGACAACGTTTATGAAATGCTGGCACGTCATTACGTTATTATGGGTTTATTTGTCTCTCTTTTCATAGCGTTGCTTTTTGTTCATTATATTGTTGTATGGGTATTTTTCTGTATCTATGGTATTCTGTAGATTTGCGAGGGTGGTTACAAGGGTAACCTTTGATTCTCATATTGCATTAATTACCTTTTATTGCAGAACTGCAAGTATTCTATTGGCCATTATTAATGCAAAAATCCTTTAAAGAGGACAGACGTCAACATTTTCCTTACTTATTCTTCCAGAACCAGTCATTACACCCCATGTGAATGCTAAATCACAAATCTCTTTTATTAAAGCAGGAAATTACATTTCTATTTGAATAGCTTTTACCAATGTAAGATGAAGAGTAATCACAGTCCTGTGGATTTAATATACAATATCAGATGCAGAGCCAAATAAATGATATGATAAATAAACAAATGATAAATAAATGATATGATAAATAAACACGAGCTGTAAATGGGATGGTGAAATTCAAATAAATAATGAAACAAATACATAAAAGGATACACCCCATGGTATTTATTTATGTATGCTTTCATTTGTTGGTTGGTTGTTGTTGTTGTTATTATTAAATAAAGGTTATGTTTATGTGCAGACGGACAAAAGCCATCCTTCATGATTATTTATTATTTGAGATGACAGCGAAAAGCCGTGCGTTTGTGCTTTGTTTATTTATTTTAAAAAACCCTTGTGGAGACGGTGACCATCTCCCGAGTTAATTCATTGATTCATTGTTACTAATCGAGAGATGGTCACCTGTATAAAAACCAGCAGCTTTCTGCCCTCAGAGGAGATTCGTGGGGACAGTGCAACAGACGAGATGTGAGTCTAATGAATCAGAAATAACAATTGCTAGACTTGCTGGTGTATTAACCAGCACAATACTTATTAGGGTTACGATTTGTTTGCTTGGCCAACGTGCCCTTTTGTTTTGTGTCTTTTTGTTTGTTTAAATCTTATTTTTCATTCAATTAAAATAAAAGCGCAGCAGCACTGTTTGCCCATACCATCCTTCTTTGTTTTTGTGTTGATTCTTCCTGGTCTGTGACGTCACCGCAGCTATGCAACCACTCTACCACAACACCAGACCAAAAAACTATTGGTATGTGGAACAGAGTAGAGGAGGCCTCGCAGTGTTTGAAAGTGCTAGTGAACAGTGTAGGCGTTTACAACAAAATGCATACCCATGATTGCTGTTTTGTATCTATGCTATATTCTTTGCAATGTAATTGCGATGTTCATGTCTTGTGATACAAGCCTGGCGATTGCTGTAAACCCGACAGCCAGTGCAGTAACAGTTCAACCACTGTGCAAGCAAGCCCAGCTTGTTCATGAGCTGTACACACCTGCAAGGCTCACAGTCTGTAGAGGCAGTTCAAACATTGCCATCAGGTTTATTTTTTGAGTATTACAGGAACTTTCACCACTACAAGCAAGAACAACAGCTGAATGAACTAGTTAAATAGCTCTTGGTGTATTTAAATGTCAGCGGCAAAACAGAGTTAATTAAATGTACCCAGATATAGATGCATAACTCTCTTTTCATGGAGAAGTCAGGTCTCATTTCCTTCAGTCTAAAGGAAACTGTTTCTGATCGCTCCTTGATTACAGCACATGTATTAATCTCACTTAGGCGAATGGGTCTGTTTGAAATCAGAAGCAGATCACATAGTTTTTGCAGACTGAAGTACCTGCTGCTTTCCTTCCTCTCTTGATACACATGTACATCATCTCCAGCAAGGAACGGGACAGAGATGAGTAAAAGCACAAAGTCCTGACTGGATGGGCCATTTCTCATCACTTTTATCACACTCAGAATTATTCCTGTCCAAGTCTCTGATAGAGTAATCCCCAAATATCTGTCATTTAGTATCAATCCAGAATGACTGGGTAAAACATGGGAAATCATGGGCAATCCATGGGTTTAGTTTGGGTTATGGTGATATCCATGACTAATACAACACTTCATCATGCATCAATAATCACATGTTATGTGACTACACGACGTTCTCCCTTGATCTAGTCCAGAGCCTTAATCGACTAAGTCAGATGCATTTATCAGATCTCTGCATTGTAATCTCCCTGAAAGTGAGAACCCTGTTGAAAAGCTGCTTTCAGCTCATGACAATCAGTATTGATAACAGATAACTGATGGCACACAGCATGGATAATTTATCAAGAATCTGATACTTCACTTCTTTTCATATTTACTTAATTAGTCAATTGACATGCAAATATGCGGTTTATTCTCGAAGGCCACAGAATCACGTAAATTGATCTGGTAAAGGAATGAATATGTACCCTTTACATGATATTAATGTACATTCTTATTATTTGCTTTTAAAAGTTTGTAATCAGTTATTTGGAATCAAGTTTTTCAAGTCCATGCAAAGCCTGCAACTGCATTTCCGTATTCTGCAGATATATTTAAGGTTATTAAAAAAATAAAATATTATCGATTAAATGCCTGTGAAAGATATTCTAAAAAAAGTTTTGGCATTGCAACTCGACAAAGACAGTGTAAGTTTTCACTTTTTAAAATGTGTCTGGTTTTGCAGCAGCTGAATCCTAGCTGTCTATTTTCATTTCGGTGTCTCTTCTGATAATCTGTGCTGTGAGCCATGATAATATCACTCAGTGTCAGAGTGTGATACAGCGCAGAGAAAATAAAATGCATTGCCACGCTAGCTACGGTGGTCTATTATTCTGGACTGGTCACAGCTCAGCAGTCTCTTTCAGTTAGTACATTAAACGTGGAAATTAAAGGTGGAATCTGTTATGTGTCAACAGTTCCACTGTTACAGAAAGTAACTGAGACCAAAAGAATAATTAAATCAATATAATTTATATGTTCTATGTGTCTATTGGTTACTATACCTTTAGTTTAAGCAACATATATGGTTCTCTTGTGGCACCTACTGGGGCTTACTCTGTGGATCATCTCCTAGTTCAGACCAAGATGTACTCTGTGGATCATCTCCCAGTTCAGACCAAGATGTACTCTGTGGATCATCTCCCAGTTCAGACCAAGATGTACTCTGTGGATCATCTCCCAGTTCAGACCAAGACATACTCTGTGGATCATCTCCTAATTCAGGAGATCAAGATGTACTCTGTGGATCATCTCCCAGTTCAGACCAAGATGTACTCTGTGGATCATCTCCCAGTTCAGACCAAGATGTACTCTGTGGATAATCTCCCAGTTCAGACCAAGATGTACTCTGTGGATCTTCTCCCAATTCAGACCAAGACATACTCTGTGGATCATCTCCTAATTCAGGAGATCAAGATGTACTCTGTGGATCATCTCCTAGTTCAGGAGATCAAGACAATTGCCCAGTATTTTGTAGAGCACGATTTTACTGAAGAGATTAGTGAGTATAATGGACAGTAGAAGACATAGAAATGACTGCAGTGTATTGATAAAGTATTTGGCCTCTTGCACAGGTTAATTAGTGGGCTGAACAATAGAAGTGATCATATGTTGAGTGTCAAACTCATCCAATTTTTCTTTGTCGTGTAGACGTGATGACTTGCTGGACTGTGACTCATGCATCATTTATTCGACTGGAATTACCTGCATGTCATGCTGCAAGTCGTCACAAATATAAAACCACAAAGCCAATGGGACAGGGAGCATACTGTAGCACTCCTGAAACACCATTTACTATGGGGAATATACATGAGACTTCAACCACTTCTACCAAACTTCTTCTGAACTTATGATTATAAAACAACACTTTTATAAACCTACAATACTTTTGACAGAGCTAAGAGTATTGCCTTTAAAAGTGTCTATAGTTCTAGTTTAATATTGCTGATTTGGTTTGTAGGTATGTACCGTACTGTAGGTGGCCTAATTATAAGCTTTATCATTGCAACTGATTACTCATCTGAAGAAGATTGCAAAGAAAATTATTCTATAATAATTACTGTCATTTGGAAAGAGCCATCCTGTGTGACTAATGACTAGCATTGATTCAGTCCATTCAGTACATACAGAATCTGACATAGTGCCCCATCCCTCAGCCTACACTGCTTTTAAAAATGAACTTTCCTAAATATCACTAATAGATGTACATATACCAATATAAAATAAAAATGTACTATATATATATATATATATATATATATATATATATATATATATATATATATATATATATATATATATATATATATATATATATATATATATATATATGCATTGATGCAATTAGCTTCTTCATTTATCTAATATCTAAATCCTCTGTTTTATTAACAATTACAGATCGAGAAACCCTGGCTAATAAATTTGCTGTGACTATAATGAATGTTTGCACTTCAAACACGTTTTGAAAGTTCTATCCAAAGACATTTGTATTATGTACATTTGTTTTCCGATAACAGTGAGACTGCATTGTGCCAGCTTTCCAAACACAACAAGCTCCTTTTATAGATGAATAGAGGGTAGTTGATCTAGAATCTCTTATCCCTCAAATGCTATGAACAGAGGGTACGCAAATGGTTTGATCAATACATGAATAAAGCCTATTGAATTATTCTAAGTTCACGCTGTAAATAGACTTCATGGCTGCACACACATTAATCACAATGAAACCAGTAAGAGCCTAATTGTAGTGTTGAAGTATGCTCCAATATATCATGATGAAAAAATTAAGCCTGCTGCTGATGCTGGAAATTGTACATGCTCCAAAGATTACTCCCCATGCGCACTGCTGAAACAGTTCACGGGGTTTATTGTTTTGTTTTATACCAGCTGATGTTAGATACAAGACAAGTAATTCCAAAGAGGTGTCTAAATGAAACTCATTTGTTTCAGACAACAGAAGCCTTTTCTGTTTCGTACTGTACAGACCTTGATAAAGGCATTTGTTTAAATGTTTAATGAAGTTTCTGTTTGGCACCAGCATACTGTCAAAAGGGCTCTATGTGTTTATAGTAAATGAAACCTTTGAGAAACTGAAAGTGCCTGAGAGTCTGTGAGAACATGGTTCCCAACAGGAGCTGAGAGAAACACACTCTCCACAATGTGTAGCTGTCCTGCCCTGTCTGACAGGATTCTGTTTCACAATAACTTGCTCACAGCAGACTGCTTTCATTTGATTTTTGGTAATACACTTCATTTTTTCGATGTTTTGGGTTTTTTTAAGTCTTGAGAAGAATGATCTTTGATAAGCGGTTCTCTGAATCATGACTCGGTCATGGGAGAGCATCTTGTTATCTGAGCTGTGCATTCACTGATGGTTAGCATTTAGCAGTTTAGTAATACATTAAATGGCACCTCTTTGTAATCCTGCACTGCAGCCCTTATCTTCCTGGCAAGAGCCTTCAGACCTTGAGTGCTACTGAGAGATAATGTAAGGAAACTAAAGGATTTATGTATTTGTGTGACTGAAGGAGCGTCAAGAGTTTAAGCAGAATTTAACACGTTTTCCTTATTGATTCCAATAATCAAAAGTTACACACATATTGCTGAAACATTATCATTGAGACATAACAATGTAGCACCAATGAAGCAGTGATCAATGACCTCATCATCTGGAAGAGGCATGTTATCAGAAGAAGACTCATGTCTGCTTCTTGACTGCACCTCCAAGTGTCTGTTGTTTTTATACAGTCTCTACACCCCTGTGTGTGCAAAGCTGGCATTTTGACCAGAACACTCTTACTTGCACCACTGAAGGCACATTAAAGGGTTTCTCTGGAAACCTGCAGTAGCCTACTGCAGGCATCCTAGGTTAGAAGATTAATGTGGACAAAATGCAACACAAACTGCATGTTGCAAAATGCGTGTTTCTTAAAACCCATCTTTATACATAGATAGTATTCAAAAAAAGAATGCATGAGTTTTTGTTTTCGAAGTCAGCAAATGCAATATGTTCAACAGCAAGGTGTAATTGGTTTTTAACATCTGAGTAATTTTAATAGAATGTCACATATTGGCTATTCAGTAGTACATTCAATATATACATTTGAAAACAAAAGGAAATTCAGTCGCACATAATTGGTGCGGTGAGTTAATTTGAATATTATCGCAACGTACCATTAAGGAATAATTTAGTCATTTTTTTTTTGTTCAACAGTGCAGGAGCCTCACATGTGTGCTTTGCTTTTGCACAAACTCTGTAATTTGTTTCCCATTTTATATTACAAGCTTTGCTAGCTGTGAACGGCATTGCATTTATCAGTGCGCAGCAGCGCTGGGCAGAGGGAGGGGATCTCTGCTCAAGTGCTGACCTCCGTTGTAAGTGGAAATGACAGGCACTGAATTGGATTCCAGAGAACAATTTCAGCTCGTTATCAGCATTAGCCATTGTTCCTTTCCATTGTGAGAGGAATTAAGAGCCTGTGGCATTACAAAACAACTGGCCAGGCTTACAAAACAATACAGCAGATTTAGTGGGATGGAAAGACAGCTGTTACCAAGACTGAAGTCATAAAACAGGGTTCTGAATGTCTGCTTCGGCTGAGGCTTGGTTTTGTTTTGTTTTGCAATGGACTGATAGCATGTTCAAAATTAGGCAGAGAATGTATTTTACCTTTATTTTCTCAGCTGACACTGTTGATCTGTTCTTCTGAATGCCCCCCTCCTCCAAATGGGAATACATTGAGCAATAATGTGAACAAAGCTCTACACTGATGAGGGTATGTGACAGCGTGGAAAACCCTGTCTCTAGTTTGAAGCCAGCCCCAATCATAGCACTGGAGATATTGTATATTTTATATTGTGTTGCGGTTTTCTTTGCCTGTTTCTACTAGAGATGTCTTGATTGCCCAGTTTGATAAACTCCCTGGCCAATTACTTAATTTAGCTAATCCACCTGGAAAGCAAGTGTAAAAAAGGTTTCTATCAGCCTGTTAGAGAGAGAGGTGGAGGCTGGAGCTTGTACAGGCCAGCCAGCTAGCCTCTGGTCCAAGCAACCAAACAGATATCTGTTTAAAACCCAGAAAATGTAGATCTTTCTTTCTTTCTTTCTTTCTTTCTTTCTTTCTTTCTTTCTTTCTTTCTTGGCCTGGTATAAGGCCACTTTGCTTTATTATTTAAACTTTTTTTTTTTATGACTGAAAACATTTCAAAGCCAGCATGCCATAAACCACACCATCTGAAATATGGGTTATTTATAATATGTACAAAAAATATAAAATTATAAAATAGCTTGGAAAAACAAGCTGTCAGTTTCGCTGAAATGCAAGTGTTGCTGTACAAATGCCATATATCACATTCATTTAACATTGCAATTAATATTTGATAGGGTATTTCATAAGCAGGATAACGCAATTACTGTAAGAAATAATGAAACTGATAAACAATATTAGTTTTGTCAACTATATATGTTTATTGGTACAGCATAGAATAGACAATTGTACTCTAACAGTCGAGTTACTCTGGGCTGCAGTGAGATTGATAGAACTGAACACCAGACAATGCATTCACTTCAGTTTTGTAGATTCCAAAACACACCCTTTCAATGATGTCATTTATCACCCCTCCTCACTATACCTGTGTAGGTGGCAAGTTTCCAAGCCTCACAAACATTCCTTTATTTCACCAACACCCCAGGCATGCAAGCAAGCTCCCTCACATTCCTTTGCATCCACTATCTCTGAGATTCTCCCATCCCTCCATGCAACCAAGCAGAGTAGAGCAGAGGGCCCTTCTCTCCTTACATTCCTGAGCTCAGGAAAAAAAACCAAAATACCACTCCCATCTTCTTTGTTCAATGTGTATCAGCAAATAACATATTATAAAAGAAGAATCATTTCTAACACAAAAAAACTATTACAAGATTTGTTACAGTACATTGTAAGTATGCATAATAACATTGCCCTCATGTGTAAGCACACATGCAGTTACAGAGTAGTTACTATGTAAATACACAGTAGAGACACAATGTAAAGTATGACCCATTATTTTAGTATATTTTTGTTACAACATCCTGCATGCTTTATATAACAAATATTTCATCACAGCTGAGTTCTCATACCTGTGAGATCAATTCCCTGCATTGATACAGCAATGAAAACATACTAATGATGATAAACAGTCTTATGATACAGCAATACTGATCTTGTCTTAATCTTACATTTTTTATCAGATGGCGTGCATGTGTTTTGTAGGGAGAGGTCCAACTGACTGGGTGAAACTAGCATCAGGACATTTACTACAGAGAAATGCATGACCTGAGTATTGTATACCTAGGTGGGTATGAAGTGTGTTGGCATTAAAAAGCTGATCGATATAGCATAGTATACCTTTGTTGTGCCTCTCCCTGTGATTAATTTAAAATATTCCATTATTGTACACCTGTTATCGGCTGCCAGCCTCTATGTTCAGGTTTGAGGAATATGCAAAGACACTTGAGTCGTTGCCCACCCACTTGATCTTTAAACCGGAATAATTCAGATATCTAATTGATCAAAGTACCGTACGAGCGAGGCTCAAGAAAAATAGAGATTAATTTTAAAGGGGGAGTAGTTCATCCGCTTTTTGAAATGAGATTTTACAGCCTGCCTTTGAAAATGGAAACATAACGCAACCTCTTTCCCATTCAGACATCTTTGCAGTTAGTAATTATAGTTACCAATCGATTAGACTTTTTTTATTTTCTACAGCTTTGTCTGATGTATATGTATACACTATATACCACTGCACCTCTGATCTGTATTTGTACCAATATGTAACATATGAATAACATGAGAATAACAAACTTGGAAGCTTCGTATTTTACATCCAGTCTGTTGAATTTTTCAGCCTGTGGCACAGCTGTGTCTCCTTAGCGGTTTCACTGGATGAGTGTGTTTGAACAGCTTTAGTCCTTGATTAACTCATTAAAATACTTATTGAAATAAAAACACAACTAATTAAATCAGACACAGCGGAATATGCTTCCTTTTTGCTATTACTTACAGTGCATTTTGGCTTATCAGTGTTTATTATTGTTATTATTATAATATTATTATTGACTGAAAAAAACAAAACAAAACAATATGTTCTCCATCTCTGGTTAAATAATTATTAACAGTTTATTTTTATTACAGTGATTTGTTTAGGACTTTATTTATTTATTTGTTTATTTGAAATGTTTGTCGGGATCACGAGACAAATTCTCAGGAACTCGACATTTCATGTGATCTTGACATAACACATTTTGATTTGAATGTTTTCCGTGTTATCAATAAGCCATTGCTTTTTATTTATTATATTCTTCTTATAAAGAGTAATGTAATCGTTATCATTCCCGCAAGTATATTATAGGTCTATGGTGTCTATGGCACTGAAGCACCTAACAATGCAACAAAAAAAAATAACAAATTAAAAAAGTAACAGCCCAGTTGTATTTTGAAAGCCTTAAACGAAATACTTGACGCGTGTGTTAATTAATAGTGTTGTAACTTTAACCGGTGTTTGTGTTATTACTTAAAGAGCATTAATAAGCTGTATGCACACCATTCATTCCCAGAAAGTATTTGCTATCTATAACCCAAATTAGAACCATAAACCTCAAACATTATCTTTAGAATATCAAACAATAATGAATGAATAAACACCTATTTTACAATTCACTGCGTAAATCAAATTTTGTTAAGTTTGCGTGGTAACTACCATTTAAATTGTTATGCACATCTGTCCTCATAAATATATTTTTTTTCAACTCAGCTGGGATAAGTCAGATAGAAGCATTAATATCCCCTTAACCCGGCGCTAAGATGATGTTTATTCATACGAAATCTTGAGCAGGTGTGAGTTGAATAAAGCCTGTAATAACAGAATGATGTATTTTGAAGGCGAACGGTGTGAAATTATTTCGTTCACTATTGGAGAGTGGGCAGACGGATTAGCATAAAGCATACGGGTCTGGTAACTTTGCTATTCCTGTCAGCTATACAAACAAGCAGCTATTCTCCCCCACTGCCTCGAATGTTTTAATCAACGATGATAATGGATTTAGTAAACGATAGCTAATGGAAAGCACTTAGCTGATTACGTTGAGCAAATTTCGGCAGGAAATGTGTGACCAGTACCTCCCCTTCAGCCAGCAAAACTTTAAACAGTGTCTTAATTGGAATAAACGCACAGACATTAATATAAAGTCAGCGTGATGCCTGGATAAATGTAAAAACCATGTAGGGAGGTTGGTGGAAAAGCATGTTATCTGCATGCATGTGGTATATTTAAAGACGTGAGTAATGCAAGGCGTGTTGCGCAGCACTGCACCCTGTCACTTTACAATAAGGAGCTCACTGAGACTTCCTGCTGATCGTGTGAAGACAGATAATCCTGCAGAAGTGAGCTGGCTTTCCAACGCATCATTAGAGGCAGTTAGTGCAAGTGCTCTCCGCTGTGTCAATGGATAAGCAAACAATCATTACTCAAGCCTCATAGCGGTTTATTGTGATCACAATTGGTGTGGAGAGTTTAAGCCTATCGTTTTCAACACCCTTCATGATGACTGAAGTCCCTGCTTTGTTCACTCTCCCCCTGCATCTCTTAATGTTAACAAAGAAAGGTACACATCGGCTTGCTGGTTCACAGACATGTTTGATGAAAGCAGAGAATCCTGATATTAATACTCTTCAGTTTTAATTTATATGACCCAAAGCTGAAGTGAATGGAAAGTGTTGTGTTGGTTCAGACTCTTGGCTCTCTATACAGATAATCAGAAACTTTCACAGAGAGGTAGCTCATGCAATCCCATCAAAAAAGATTATAACATTATAACACACATTTCTTCTTTGAAACATGTCAGTTAATAGCTCTTAAAGATTAATTCTCAAACTGAACGCAGTTGGGATTCAAGGAAACACATGTACATGGATTAGTGAGTGGTTAACATGCAGAAAACAGAAAGTACTGATTAGAGGAAAAACCTCAGAATGGAGTGTGGTAACCAACGGTGTACCACAGGGATCAGTATCAGGTCCTCTGCTATTCCTAATCTACATTAATGATTTAGATTCTGGTATAGTAAGCAAACTTGTTAAATTTGCAGACGACACAAAAGTAGGAGGAGTGGCAAACACTGTTGTAGCAGCAAAGGTCATTCAAAATGATCTAGACAAGATTCAGAACTAGGCAGACACATGGCAAATTACATTTAATAGAGAAAAGTGTAAGGTACTGCACGCAGGAAATAAAAATGTACATTATAAATATCATAAGGGAGATACTGAAATTGGAGAAGGAAGACCTAGGAGTTTTTGTTGACTCAGAAATGTCTTCATCTAGACAATGTGGGGAAGCTATAAAAAAGGCTAACAAGATGCTCGGATATATTGTGAAAAGTGTTGAATTTAAATCAAGGGAAGTAATGTTAAAACTGTACAATGCACTAGTAAGACCTCATCTTGAATATTGTGTGCAGTTCTGGTCACCTCGCTATAAAAAAGATATTGCTGCTCTAGAAAGAGTGCAAAGAAGAGCGACCAGAATTATTCCGGGTTTAAAAGGCATGTCATATGCAGACAGGTTAAAAGAATTGAATCTGTTCAGTCTTGAACAAAGAAGACTACGTGGCGACCTGATTCAAGCATTCAAAATTCTAAAAGGTATTGACAGTGTCGACCCAAGGGACTTTTTCAGCCTGAAAAAAGAAACAAGGACCAGGGGTCACAAATGGAGATTAGACAAAGGGGCATTCAGAACAGAAAATAGGAGACATTTTTTTACACAGAGAATCGTGAGGGTCTGGAATCAACTCCCCAGTAATGTTGTTGAAGCTGACACCCTGGGATCCTTCAAGAAGCTGCTTGATGAGATTTTGGGATCAATAAGCTACTAACAACCAAACGAGCAAGATGGGCCAAATGGCCTCCTCTCGTTTGTAAACTTTCTTATGTTCTTATGTTCTTAATATGTATAGTGTCGTAGTGTTGTCTAGTCTGTTTCAGTAAATAATCTATTGCATGAGTTTCTTGACTCAATCACTTGAGACATGCTGAGATGAAACTATAAAGTGGACACAAATGTGTTTGTCTCACAGAAAAATCCAGGTGAAGATAAAAAACTGAAGCAGAGAAAAAAACTAAATAAGAAAGATGGTGCACCTCCTCCTGAAAGCTTTCTAATGAATGGCAGGAAACTGCAAATTGCTGTAAAGATGAAAGGTGGAGAAAGGGAGGGACACAGGAGAAGACTCGACTAAAAGACATCAAGTCTAAAGAAAGCACTTGGAAATGAACCTGACACATGGCAGAGTAAAGTGGAAACAGGTACAGTATTGGGGGCTAATCACCCAACAGCAACCGAGATAGCTCATCTTCCAAGCCATGACATACATGCATTGGTAGTTGAGTTGTACTAGGAATAAATGGAACAATGCTCCCCAGCTTATTAGAGCATGACTGTGCTGGAATATGTGTGGTAGAGGAGGGCTCTCAGCACAGTAGGCTACACAGTTTGAGGTTCCTATTAACTATGTGGCCTTACTGATTTCTGTTGCATTTCTGTGGTTCACAACTAAGGGCAAACATCAAAAAAGAGATGCTGTTTCTGCACAGTACCAAAGTATAAGGGCCAGCAGCTTGTTAAGGCAGAAGAAATCCTCATCATTAAAGGTTGCTTTTTCTGTTGTCTAATTGAAGCTATCCCCAATATCGTGTTTTTACTCACTTAAAGATTTTTTTTTCATATTTACTTTAGCTATCAACATCTTTGACTGAACTAAATCCTTGTGTTTTGCATTGGCAAAGATCCTACTTTGACTGCAGCATATTATGTAATATTGTAATTGTTTCAGTCTGGAGGGACTGGTTGAGCATAATTAAAATATAAAGAAATACAAATATTTCCACTGAACCCAATAGTAAAACACACGCATTTCATAGAAATACCAGGTATTTATTAATGAACTTCTTTTTTGAAAATATATGCGATTGAAAAATATTTAATAATTAGATTAACTAACACTGCGGTTTAGAGGTCTACCCATGCCTCTTGATAAATACAAGCTATCTTTCCATTTCTGAGAAATGCTAATCCTTTCTGAACATCATCCAATGAGACATAGCAACGCCAGTGTGACATGCTTGAATCTATATAAAGCAAGCAATTTACTGTGCTTTAAAAGATCTCATGATTCTATACAGAGCATAGTTTCATTTCTTTTCAATTGATTTGTTACACAACAAGCTTCACACAGCATGTGTGTATATATAAAAAGCTTTCCTGAACAAAACGTGCCTGCAATGGTTGTTTCAGATATCCGAACATGGGACAGCAGCTTAAAAGAATTGCATTTGTTAACTAATTATATTTGCCTGGATCAACTTGTCACATTTCCTTTGTAAATTAGACCTTCTGAAAGGAGCAATAGATGTTCATCATGTATTTTTCTGCTGGTGTCTGGATGTGTTGCATGGGCATTCAATATGATGGGCTTGAACTTGTCTGTGTTATTATTATTTTTTATTTTTTTTTACAATTGCTCGAAATGCTGTAATAAATGGAAATGTATTTGTTTTGCGATGAATCTGCAACATGAACCCTGACTTTCTAAGCTCTTGGAGTTACAGTAAGTCTCAATTCCTAGTGAGCTCTCTAGGGACTATGACGTATCTGACATGCATCTTTGTACATAATTGCATATTGTTTATCCATGCAATCCTTTCTCAAGTACTGGTATGACATGTAAAAACAAGCAATATTTTCAAAAATGAATGTTCATGTTAAATACTGACACTATATAATTGAATGGAATGATAGCTAAGCTTCAGAATGTATGAATGTGAGCTCCTGCAAGGGGTTAATCTCTGCATCTGCTTCCCATCCCTATACCTAACAAAGGGTTACTAACACTGCAGGCATCATTAAGAAAAGCACAGGTGCATGTACCCTACTCCTTCATCAACCACTGCACCATCCACAGAAACCAATTGAGAGCTTAGTGCGATTGTTGTATTGGTCAATGGATTGAATCCCTGTGCCATATTAGTGTAGTATGTGATACTGGTTTGTCTGTGATGGTCTTCAGTTGGTGCCCCATAAAAGCTGACCATGTTGCAAGAGGATCATGAGTAAGTTTGTGATATCAAATCTGTGGATCATTTATCAGTACACAGAAAGAGGAGAGAGAGAGAGAGAGAGAGAGAGAGAGAGAGAGAGAGAGAGAGAGAGAGAGAGAGAGAGAGAGGTGGGAGACAGACTGCATAGATGTTTAGCTGAGGGCTACAGAACTACATTAGATTCTTAAGATGGATCCCAAAGTTTCCTAAGGAATAAAATGCCCCAGGGTCTGTCCTTCTCAGAAGGAGTCTCAGCACTTCATAGAGACTCACTGATGCTGCAGCAGCACTGCTGGGATCATATGCTTTCAATGTGAGCTGAGAATTAGCCATCCACTTGCACCTCTGCAGTAACTGTCAATTAACCCAAGTCAATGATGCAGCTGAGAGAGGATAATGTTAAACATCATTTGACACTTGGTATGAAGCAAGCAGTTTGTCTCTGTCCAGTAATCTCTCTCTCTCTCTTTCTCACTCTCTCTCTCTCTCTCTCTCTCTCTCTCTCTCTCTCTCTCTCTCTCTCTCTCTCTCTCTCTCTCTCTCTCTCTCTCTCTCTCTCTCTTTGTTCACAGCAGAATATATAATGGGTAATAGTCTTTTGTTACACAAGCTTTTTTTCTTTTGTATATATTGCATCAAAACTGGAAGTTTGTTTACAGGGCATCAATATTCATGCAATTGCATTGTAATTACCAAAGACTCCTGCTCTGACTTGAATAGCTATGTAATTGCATTGTAATTACCAAAGATTCATGTTCTGACTTGAGTAGCCATGCAATTGCATTGTAATTACCAAAGATTCCTACTCTGACTTGAATAGCCATGTAATTGCATTGTAATTACCAAAGATTCATGTTCTGACTTGAATAGCCATGCAATTGCATTGTAATTACCAAAGATTCCTACTCTGGTTTGAATAGCCATATAATTGCATTGTAATTACCAAAGATTCATGTTCTGACTTGAGTAGCCATGTAATTGCATTGTAATTACCAAAGATTCCTACTCTGGTTTGAATAGCCATATAATTGCATTGTAATTACCAAAGATTCATGCTCTGACTTGAATAGCCATGTAATTGCATTGTAATTACCAAAGATTCCTGGTAACAACTGTGTTTTAACATGAATGTATCCACCTGATGTAATTACATGTTAATGCTGTTTCACAGGCCATATCCATGTAATAACAAACCTATCCTACTAATAGTTACCATGTAAGAACAGGAGCTATTGGTAGTTACCTAGTTAGTACTGTGTTATTACATGGTGATAACTACAATCTATTGCAAATCCCCCTATAATCTACCACACAGTTACATGTATACTCAACCAGTTTCTCCATATTCATGAATTTCTGCTAAACCTTTTGTGCAGGTAACAACAACCCTTCTCGCAAAGCATATCATTTAAAATGATTGCCTTTTGCAAAATCACATAACGACCAAAAATTACCCTTCTTTCAGTGCTAGTAATATTATGAATGTTCAGAGTCCAACACAAAGAAAGCACATCATTGTCATTGTCTGTCGGGGAAAAAGATCAAATGAAAATGGAAGATTTTCTAAATGCAAAGTAGGTCTAAACAAATGATCCCCCCCCACCCCTGTTCAATGCATTTGTAAACAACGGCTAATTATGCTGTCACACAGTCGGCCTCGGCACAGCATTTCATCTCCTCTGGGGTAATCTCTGACAAACACACATGTGCCTGCATGAAAACAAACACAAGATCAAATGAGTAAAAATGAATTAAAGATTGTTGCTATGTGCTGCTTGTGGACCCCCAGTTACAGCACTGTCCCAGCAAATTCTAAAAGCTTCTGTCACCTGTCTCTTAGCTTCAAGTCAAGTCTCAGGAGCTCTGAAATGGTCTAACTTTCTGACTGCATTCAGACAAGCACCAAGCTTGCAATTAATCTTACCGTGTGTAGAGCAGGGCTTCTCAACCCTGATTCTGGGGACCCCCTGTGTCTTCTTGTTTTCATTCCAGCTGAGCTCTCAGTTACTTAACTAAACCCTTAACTGAACTAATAATTTGCTTAATTAGACATTTTTATTTGTTTTCAGCTCTTAAACAGTTGGAGATTTCAAGCTAGCTATAACATTTTATAAGTCTGCAATTTTTTAGGAGCTGAGAACAATTAAAAAGGTCTGAGGCAGAAGAATGTCAATAACCAAACAATGTAGATGTATTCAAATGCATGTGGGCACATGACATACCATGCAAAATTACAACTATACAGTAGCAATCATGGCAGTAGAAGGATCTCATTGACTTCACAATTGACTTCTCTCGACTTTGTATCTATCTTTCATGGCACTTTCTGGCTGCAAGCTTGTCATGACAGGTCAAGCTTGTTAACATGTGCAAGATATTGTGGTACAAGCAACAGTTCTACAGGGACCCAAATGACAGGAACCTTCCACACTGGTCAAGACAAGCCTGGTTCTACTTGTACAATGCACTGGGAACTAGGTGGCCCCACCCACAGTGTGGCAAGCCATGATGAAGGGTATATGATACCAAGAAAAGGTATAAAGAGTTTTGGCATGGGTTTTAAATTAAACATGTGGCTTTAAAGTGACTGAGTCAGTAAACAACATCTGGTGGCCCTCAGTAACCATTTGTTCTTGGCTTTTATTTCACTTTACAGCCAAGTTCCAGATGCTCAGAGAGCAATAGAAGTATATTAGGAAAAGCCCTGGCTACCAGCATCTAGACCCCCTCCATGGGGGTTCACAGATATAGCACAATGGAAACACTTTGAAGATGGTTTTGTTGCTGTTGTTGCATCATGTGGCTTAATTATATTTTTAAGGCCCTTGGAAGACGACCAGCTTGCTAGCTCTGTCTGGAAATATGACCCAGAGGAAAAGTTTCTTCTTTTTCAATTAAAAAAAAACAAGAAAATAATAATGTGAAATACAGGGAGCAAACAATTGCTGTGAGGGTAACAATGTTTGTATTACTGGATGAACATGACAGAAATTTCTAGACTCCCGTGGACGGTTGGCAGGACAGGGATCTGTGGATAAAAACAAATTCATTTGGGTTTCATTTTGGCAGCCTATGCTGGAATGTAACTAGAGGAAGCTGAGTTTTCATTTTAAAACACATTCAAGATCACTTGTTGTTTCTACAGCATGCGCATCTGCCAGTGAAAATGAATAAATAATGTTGGGAATTATAAATAATGACAGGTCTTGAAAGTAAAGGAAATTACATTAAATAAAAAAAGCAGTTAACAAGCTGCTCATTTAGGATGTACTACTTAAGAAAGCACTCGAGTAATTATCATGCTGCCAGGAAGCAGTAAGCCTCTGATAATTGAATGGGTTTGTTACCTTTTCTGAAATCTCTTTTAATGCTTCTATGCTGCGACCCACTTCCAGATATTCTGCACAGCTGTCTGTACTACAGGTGTTAAAGATTCTATATGGGTCATTGTTTAATCTTTGAGTCAGTTGATTATTTGTAAACCTCCACCATGATTTTAGGTTGACAATGCATCTAAACAAGCCTCCATGCCAGCAAAAAGCCAATATTTAATTCCAAGAAGTTAATTATATATCCTGGTTTGAAAAAGTTAGTTGAGAGGAATAAACGATAAAATGCATAACCTTCAGAAATGAATAAATGATGGGCTGGTGTGGCTGAAAAAGAACCACGTCATTTATATTGTCATCTTTTATTACACGTTTACATGGTGCAGATCAAATATAATGATGACAGACAAACACATTAATTATTGGAACAACCAACGAAACAGAGATTTATAACTTTGAAAAACTTTACCAGGAGGTGATGTTGGATTAGCCTTGAGTGGGCATAAAGCTGAGGGAACACAATGCCACTTTGCAGCTTGGATGAGGAGACTAGGTTTCAAGCCAGTGCATGGCACAGCAGGGGAGAGTTGAGGTTTGATACAGAAAAGTTGACTCAAACTAGGTCTCCCGGTCTCCAGGAACCAGGTTTCAAGCCACTGTGGCTTTGTGTTCACTCGGCTTTAGTTCCAGAATTGGCTGTTTATTGGCAAGGGATGTTCAGGTCAGGATTGAGGAGCACTGAGATATGAGATATGAGGAGTCCTTACCACAAAGCACTCAAATACAAAATTCACAAGCACCATCAACAAAATGTGACCAACCAGTCCTGTGTTTGACTGAATGGTGTTATGTGAAATATAGGGTACCAGTCCTATATTTGACTGAATGGTGTTATGTGAAATATAGGGTACCAGTCCTATATTTGACTGAATGGTGTATGTGAAGTATAGGGTACCAGTCCTATATTTGACTGAATGGTGTATGTGAAGTATAGGGTACCAGTCCCGTTTTATGTTTCAATACCATATGTTTGACTGAATGGTATAAAGTATAAGGTATCAATAGAATGATGGCAAATGTAAACCTTGACGGTTCATATAACTTCATATATTCTGCATACTCTCTGTTATTGTCTGATACCTACATAGATAGAACTGTATATTGCATCTAGTAAGTGTCATCCCAAGCACAGGGATGAAACTCTATTGTGTACTGTGTTTTAACAAAGAAAAAAGAAATGTGGTAAATTTAATAGAAATTGTGTTACTTTTAAAAAGATTTTTACAGGAACTATGTTTTCAGGAGGTAGGTTTTGTTGTATTTTCCTTCCTTATCAAGACTTTGTTTGACCCTTTAAGAACTATATACAGCCCCCCCCCCCCCACACACACACACACACACATACATGCATGTACACACACACATTTGTGTGTTTACTGAAGGTAGTGGACAATGACACTGGCTACAATGGGACACGTTTGCTTCTTTTTTATGCTCAATGCAATTGGATTGAAGTTACCTATCTCTCTGTGTCTGTGTGTGTGTGTGTGTGTGTGTGTGGGGGGGGGGGGGGGGGGGGGGGGGGTAATGGGATTGCATGTAATCCAGTTTGGAGCTGGGATCGGGTTCGGGGGATTAATGGGATTGCATGTAATCCAGTTTGGAGCTGGGATCGGGTTTTTGGGTGTAATGGGATTGCATGTAAACCAGTTTGGAGCTGGGATCGGGTTTGTGGGTTTAATGGGATTGCTTGTGAACCAGTTTGGAGCTGGGATCGCATTCAAGGGTTTAATGGGATTCTGGTGCACAGGTAAACTGCACATTGTTTTTGGTTTCATAACAATCCGTTCTAAAAGCATGAATTCCTTGTGCATGTAAACAGAGTAAAATGGAGTGCACACACCACCAATGCACCTCAGTCAGTCCTGGGTCCCTTCTCTTCCCAGCTGAGAAGTGCTCTTTGATTGCAGCACATTCATCCTCTGCTGATGTGCACCACCAATGCTTAAGTGCAGTTGTGTGACCAGGAGAAGCACTGTGATATAATGTAGAACATGTCTCACATTATTATTTCAGATATTGCATTTATAACCATGCATTGTAATATAGCATAAAAGTAAGTCTGCCTCGGTTTTTTTATTAGAAGGGCACATATCCTAAGAGCAGCTTAATGAACATGACTGTTAAATACGTTCTCAAATATTCATCTTAACTCCTCTGAAAAGACTTGTTTAAATAATAATAATAATAATAATAATAATAATAATAATAATAATCAGCAAAAAGCCTTATTTTTCAGTTATTTAAATAATAGAAAACAAACGAACGTTCTGTGAATAGCTGCTATTGTTTCACATTAAAACCAACGTTTAATGCATTGTGTGAACTTCAAACATCAAGGGTAAGGTTCAAACCAAATAAATTAAGAGTGTCCAAACGCTTTCAAAGCATCCAGCAACACATTTGAGTCTGAAACGTATTTTATTGAAACAAACAATTCAAGATCGTATATCTGTCAGAATCGGGTAATGCATACCAAGAGGGCCTTATGCATGAATCCCAATTCAAAGCAGAGACCATTCTCCGATAACATTAAAATCAAAACTGGTTGTTTAAATTACTGCAATAACAGGGTGTACATTTCATTTTATTTACAGTTTGCAGCTCTTTTTAGACGGGTTCTGGGGAGAAGATGAAGAACGGCGCGGCTGGAGGGGGCTCAAAGTTAGCAGGAGGTGAACGTTTTCCAGAAGAAGTTCTTGCAGCCGGCTTTGCGTTCTCTGGGTGCCATTGCCGGGTTTCCATTAGCGGACCTCTCCAGCTCCAGACGTACTTCGTCTTGTTCGGCTGCACGGGACAGCTCGTCTGATGCCAGGGCGTCGTTCTCTGACTGGGCGAGCTCGGACAGCAGTTCTGCAAGGGAATATTTTAACAGATCCTGCGAGGAGAGAAAGAAAGCGCACCCAGTTTTATTCATTCGTTCCAAAAGTACATTTCCTTTTATAGCGTTCTTGCTCTACCCTCTCTATATATAAGTCTACTGTATACCGACTCCGGTTTATTTCATACAGTTATTGTTATTTAGAACACTGTTCAAAGCCTGAAACAAACGAATTGCATATTCGTGATTATTATTATTATTATTATTATTATTATTATTATTATTATTATTATTATTATTATTATTATTATTATTATAACTCCTAACGAAACTGCATGACTCGCGTGGGTTCTGGTAATCATAGGCTCTTGGGTTGTATTGTGTCGCTGTTTGCATTCCAATAAACATCATGGTTTTATGATCTCTAAAGTAAAAGTTAGTTGATGTTTTGTATCTAAAAAACCTGAGCCATCCGGTAGGGTGCAATTATGTATTATAAAAAAAAGGTAACATCCCTTCACTAAACCCAGAGTCTTTCTGTTGTTCAGCAATGAAGACCGCGAAAATATGGGTACTTGTTCCAGATTTCAGGACCTTGGAGAGCTCTGAGTGAGACCAGCCCGAGCGCTCCTACTGACACTGTTGCAGCTAACCACCAAAAAGTTGTTCCCTTTTTAAATATTAGTGTTACAGTATTTCCATTTCACTAACATTGCCTTGTTAACTATTTAACCCGAGAAATAAACAACTCGTATTTCTTTATTATTATTCGAGATGAATAAGGAAATGAAGTTTTTTTTGGGAGGGATTGGGCAAAGCTTTTGGTGTTGGTTCTACCTAGACTTTCTGAGCCTCAGATATAAGCTCTTGCCTGGAACACCCTGTAAACACATCTCCATATTCAGCTCGAATAAAAAATTAGGAAACAACTTTACAGCGGTTTGCACCTCTACCGTCGCAGATCTTAATGGCTGCCCTATCCACTGAGAGTTAAGCACTGAATCATTTACAAAGTTACAAAATGCAAGCGATATACAAGCAGAGCGCACTGGGTATGCACTTTACACACAGCTTTTGAAAACAGTACATTTCTGAATCAAAATACGTAGTCGAACTTTTAAGATACCCATAAGTAGCTACACTTAACCCTATCGATTCTAACAGCCCTCCGGTGCGCATCTCCTTAGTTCTAATAAAAGTACATTCCTGGATTTCGGACGGTCTCCTTACCTGCTTCCCTGCTGATGTAGCGAGTGCTCTCTGAAGAAGCTGGCGGAGCCGAGGGTCTGAAGGAGCCGCTGAGACGCTGCTGACTGCCAAGGCGAGTGACAGGAGAGCCAGGGCCCACTGGAGACGAGAGGAAAGCATCTTTCCAAACTGGAGTACACTGTGGACCGGTGAGAACAGTTGGCTTCAATAATTCTTGGCGTTGTACAGGTTAGCTTCTTCAGTTCTGCTCTTAGGGATCGCCAAACTATGCTTTTTAAACTCTTTTTCTGACGTCAGGGGGAGAGGTGGATCTGATCACCGGGTTGTCGCGCGTAATTTCTCTTTCTGACTAATGACATCAATGACAAGCTTCTGACACAAACCAAGAAAGTATTATTTAATCTGTTAGTGGAAAAATGAGCTCCCATCTTGAACAAAAGCGTTCATTTTAAAAATAACGAAGTCTTACCTAACGTAATTTCTTTAAAAAAATAGCATATTGTATATTAGAGTTGCTATTATTATTATTATTATTATTATTGTTTGGTTGCGTTTGTATAATATTATTTATCTGTAGAAATAATAGCCTACTAACAGAACCAAAACTATTTCTTAAAAAAAAAAAAAAAAAAAAAACGGCGTATGCGTTTGTTTTACCTTTTAATAGCATCTAATGAATAAGACAGTGGCATTGACTGTAGGGTCAGACTTGCCTCTAACACAGAGTTTAAAACAAAATATTTTCTTCTTCTTCGATCTGTCACTGTAATCTCCCATTTAAAAAGAAGACATTATCGTATCGTAACAAATTCGTAACATTTTTCCAAACCATTTCTGATAAAAAATTATTTTTTGTTAAGTTTATTTAATTTTTATTAATTTTCCCCTTAAAAACAAACCAGTATAAAATGGATAACCCCCTTCGTAGAGGTTAAAATGTTGTATTATTATCATAATAAAAGACTAGATTAATTATAATAAATTACGAATTTTTAAATTGATTGAAATATCATATACATTTCGGAGTCCTTTATTATACCCTGTACAGCCCCGTCCTAATCAAACGTATTGCTGTTCATAATCTGTTCAGGAACATTAGATTTTGGGGAGGAGAATTGCAGTGTGGATGTCTTTATAACCGCCTTTATGGACACAAGGAAAGCATAACAAAATAACCCACAGAGAAGCAGCAAAAGCTGTTTTTTAATTTACTATCTTAACGTTTTTAATTATAATAACGTTTTTAATTTGCTATCGTAAGGTTTTGTGAGGGCAGCCAAAGCACACAGTAATGCTTTTTTTTTTTTTTTTTTTTTTTTTTTTAAATAAGTCGTTTAAGTGTTTTCATACTGCCAACATGTAATTACTGCATCTGTTTTTGCATATTAATTGAGCTGAAGTCGCCACATTAGCAGCTCCTTGTGCTAGTAAAATAGAAATGTTTTTCCTACATGCTGTAGTGTCACCCAATGTGTGCATGTGTGAAAGACCAGTCCAAATGTGTGTTTTATCCCACTCGATTATGTGTGTGTGTGTGTGTGTGTGTGTGTGTGTGTGTGTGTGTGTGTGTGTGTGTGTGTGTGTGTGTGTGCGTGTGTATATGTTTTATCCCACTCGATCATGTGTGTGTGTTTTATCCCACTCCATCATGTGTGTGTGTTTTATCCCACTCCATCATGTGTGTGTGTTTTATCCCACTCGATTATGTGTGTGTGTGTAAAACCACAGCACGTTGTAATAGCATAGCATTGTTAAGCATTGTAAAGAGGTTTGGTAAAGAATATTTTAAACAGTGACAATTACAAAACTTTGGTAAATGCACAGTACAACCATAGCAAAACTGCAACATTACCTTGCAAATGTGTTAAGATTTTATATATTGTAATACTGGGATTATGATCATTTCAATTGGACTTTTCACTGCCTTTTCAATCCATTGATAGGAGCCTCACCTGAGCACTAGCCTTGAAAACCTACAACAGTTGTTTACACTTGTGAGCCCTTCTAAAAGTTTATCATGGTAAAAGTGATGAAACAAAAGGAAAGCATTATAAAGCACAGGTAAGCAATGAGCAGACAGGTATGGTAAAGCATAGTTATAAACCTGGCAAGGTAAATGATGGTAAATGCATGGAAAAAGCATAGCTAACAACTGCAAACCGTTTCTAGGGATAACTACAGGGCCTGGTTCTGAAAGTGGGCTTATTGGATTTAGTAAGTTCCTTAGACTCATGAGAAGTCACTCACTGGGAAGTGATACTAAATATTTGATCATTCAGTCTATTCGACTGGTAATAAAACAATTAAGAGGGTGCTGATGTCATGGGTTTATTGCAGTAGGGTTTGTTTATTGTTTTACAATGTTTTCCTTTGGTTATACATTGCCTCATGCTCCTAGCTTATTAATACTATAAATACTGTTGAAAGAGAAAATGCCACTACAGATTTTGCACCTGAAAGAAACATTCTGGTCTGGTTCAAATCCCACTGAGGCTGATTGTTGCATCGATTGATTTTGTTTTTCTTTCTAACATTTGGAAAACAAGGGAAGGAAAAGGCAACATCTGTGTTGGTTCAAATGGTAATTAAAAGCAGAGACAAAACAAGATCAGAAAAACACCTAAGAGGAACAGCTGTGCCTCCCGGTAAAGTGAGCACACAGGGAGTCTGTACAACTCATACCCCAATTCCCTGAAGATCTGGCACTTCACAATATATATATATAAAATAACAGACAGGCATTTGAGCATCCGTGTTCCTGTAGCAGCATTGTACATTGATTCTAAATCTGAGGGAATACCAATCCTGGTTTCGGGAGACCTACTTTGAGGTAACTTTGCTGTATCAACCCCCAAGTCCCCCTGGTGTGCAGGGCAGTGGCCTGAAACCTAGTCTCCTGAAACCACATTCCAAGCCTCAAAGGGGTTTTGTTTTTCCTCAGTTTAAGATTAAACCTGTATTGCACAGTACTACTAAGAGTCTCCTGGGTTATGCAATGTCCCACTTGTCCCCAAAGAAACATTGCTTCCAGACTTTATATCCATTTTGTTTTCTCTGCTGTCTTAACTCAAGTTGTTGAATGGTGTAATAAAATGCCTCTTGGAATTTTCTGAAACATTAAGCACTATTGGATCATTTTAAAACCGTGTTGCCAGTAAATAATTACCAGATATCACAGAATTACAAAATAAGGTTTATCTGTTTCCAGTTCCCCTATCAGCCATTAAAAAAAAAACCTGTTAATTCTTTCTGAAGATGAAATTCAGGCTGCTGAATCTGTACTTATTGTTAGTTTCATTGTCTATTAAAGCTGTACTCTCATGCTGAAAGTTTTCCATTGCAATTCTATTCTTTTCATATCTTCCAGTTTTGAGTTTGCATCTATCGACCTATCTGTCTATCGATCTTATACATAGAGTAAGTATCTATAAGTACTTTAATTTACCAGTTTGATCCTAGTTTTTTAAGAATGATTGCTTGCCAGATCGATTGGTTAAAACAGAACCTCGTAGCCACACAAATAGCATGTACACAGGATGATCTCTGTGTTTGTGCAGTTTTATTCAATGTCTTTCCACTAAATGCTGCTATCCATGGAATTATCTTTACACAAATGATCCTGTTTTCAATGCAGGTCCTATCACGCTTTGAATAATTCGTCCCTTGGTAACTCCTCAATAAAGACAGTGATTTATATTGTTCATTTTTATTTTTTGGAGCTATTGGTATATTTTTTAAGCACGCAAGGACCTTTACTATGTTTACTGTAATCTGTGTTCTGATTAATTCTGCTTTGGGTTAGCCATCAAATTTAAAACAAAGAAAACCCCCAAAAACTTTGGAATTTGAAGGGGGTAGGAGTCACCTTGTAATATAACCTCCGTCCACAAGATGGCACTGCTCACCCTTCAATTAAAAAAAAAAGAAAAACATTTGAATGAATTACGCCCATAGTGTTTTAGTTTTCTTCATATTGTTGTCTTACACACATTTCTATTTTTGTCAGATATTTCTTTTTTTTTTTTAAATCTCTATTGCTTCCTTGAAATACAACAACTTACTTCTGCAACAAAATCAATTTCGGGTTTCATGAAACTCAGATTGTTCCTACAATAATACCATGCAGGGATTACCTTGCTTGAATAACAACTTACAAAATAAAGTTGTTACCTAATGTAATGAATCTCCTCCTAGCGGCTAGCCCTTGCCGTTCAATACCAATTCATCAGACTACATAAGAATAACACTGACATTGTTCACCTTTGAGATGGTATAATGGATGCTCTGGCTTCTGAAGTAAGAACTCCCTTGAGTTTAGCATGGATAGTCTTTATTGTAGGAAAATATAGTGCAATGTTTTCCCACACTAAAACATGTAGTATCTGATGGGTGTATACAGGAAAGGCAGTCATTCTTTTAAAAATTACAAACATACCCAATATGCCTTTCAGTAGATGTGTAAATAGAAGCATTCTCTGAGAATGCAGAGGGTTTTGTATATTCATTGTAATAGGTTTTACTTACCCTGCTATCATTAATGAGTTTAAAGCTGAGGTCCTACACAGTGAACACAGTGAACACTTTAACACTCATAATCTCCCGGCTAATTGTAAAAGTTATTTCATGGAAATTGGACTGAGTAATAGCATCAGTAATGCATTTCTAAAAGAGAAATCAATCCTGCTATTCTTGTAATTCCCTTTAAGGTGAGTTTTCTCTTTTTTTTAATAACCCAGGGCCTGCCCACTGTTATTGACTTGAATTTGCTGAAGAAATGTGTGTTGCTCTTAATGGAATCATGGGATTATTGATAAGCAATTTGAAGAGCAGCGACTGCAATGCAAAATAAATAGCTCTACATTGCTTTTCTGTTTAAAAAGATTATACAAATGAGTCTCTTAATTGCCTAAGCCATTGAATATGTACAGTTTATGGGATGTGCAATGGAAGATGACATGATGGTAGATGAAAACAACTTTCAAATTTCTTTTCACAGAGCTTTAGGGTTCATAAATCTTAGTTGGCTGCTCATCAATTTAAGTTAACAATATTGTTTTTATTTATTAAAATATTTAAAATATGTCTCCAACATACACAACTGAAATGATATGTTTGTATTGCGGTTAAGTTAAATAGACCTATCAGATTTAAAAGAAAAAACAAAAGTATTATCAAAATAGTAACAGGAACACCCTTTCACACCTTTCCGACTTTGTGCAGCTGAGGTTATCATTAACCCAATCGAATCTTTCAAAACCTGTCTATGACATAGCTAGAATGGATATTAAAAACGCATTATACAGAAAGATATAAACTGTACCAACATTTACAAATAATGACTTAACAATTACCGAAAAGAGGGGCTGGGGGTGGGGGGTGCATGTTATCTGCAGAGAGTAATTTAAGATTCCCATTGTGCTGCCGTTTGAGCCATTTCAGGTTTTCACGTGGAAGCTACCTGTACAAAGGGAGAGTGGTGCTTTCATATTAAGATCACACTGAAAGCTGGATTGTCTCAGACAGCTCTGAGGGTTTTGAATTTGCCCATGTTGATTCAGGCAGTCGGGAGGACACTACCCCTGCTACATTTTCACAGGGTGACTCTGCATACACATTGTACTGCACACTGGCTGGAGGAGGAGGAGCTGGAAAATAGGGTCTCAAAGGCAAACAAACACGCTCACATTTTCTCCTGCAAGGAGAATAAAATCAATGACCAATGCATGCTGGAGTCATTACAACTTAAAAAGTTTGAATTGCAATCATGGTCTTTGAAAATGACTAACTGTTCACGCTTAAAGGACTGTTTTGAAGCTTTGATTTAGAGTGAGACAAAAGGTTTCTAAATTCCTTAGATGATTGCTTAATGAGCACAAGCAATAATCGCAGTGTATTCTGGGATTGGAAATCGCTGTGAAGAAGATGACATTGGAATGGGGGGGGGGGGAGTTGGTCGCTTGTAGTATTTATTCACTTTAAAATGATTTCCAATTTTGCTCAGTTTATTTCTGTTATTCAAGTAAATGTGCACAAAATATTTAATTACCTTAAATCAGAAAAAAAGTTGCTTTGAAGTTTACAATAAGGTTTGGGAATTGAGTTGGCTCTTAAATGTTTGCATTAGAGATTCTGAATTACATTTAATACATCTTGATAAAACAACATTGAAATATATATTGATACACTGAAAACTCTTTTAATAATTAGCTACAATGTTTCTTCTTCCTCCTTCCTCAGATAGTCTGGTAGAAATAGTTGGGTAGACTGACATTGTAATATTGAAATGTATAGCTAATTATTAAACAAGTTTTCAGTTTATCAGTTACTGTTCTTCTTGATGAAGTTTTCTAGTGATTGTATTTGTAAACAGCACTGAGATTCTCACTGTAGTTTGTCAGGATGGATCACACTCTTAATGAGATGAATAGCAAAGTCTGGTGTAATCACAACCTGATAACAATGACACATACACATCCAAGCAAACTTGTGAAGGAAAAAAAAACTTCAGGGGAGCATTGGGTTTGACATGCACAGAAGTTCAGTGTTTAAGAGTGAGGTTTTTCAGAGCCTGTTTCGAGTAATAAATCAAGTTTGTAGTTCATGAAACATTGTAAAGTGTTCCAGAGGCTTTATTCCCATTATCCAAAGCACTGCTTAACTCTCTTCAAAAACACAACACTAAAAACACACCCTAAAGTTTTCCAGATATAGCCCACGAGAAATATGAAGTAGCACAGAGTTCGAGAAATAAGTATAATTGTGCAGAAATAGCTATGAACATGTATTGTATGCAAACCGCCTTCTAGAGGATGAAATACCTCGATCTTATTGATTTTTTCAGAGCAGTATTAAATGTGTTGTCAAACTGCACAACAGACTGCCAGCAACAGAGCAAGGATGGATTTCTAATACTCTTCCATCCACCGCTGTTCTCAGTTTCACCTGTATTTGACAGGTGGTAGAAGTAGGGTTTGTGGTTGGTGGTTGTATATTATGAGAGCTATCTCCCCTCACCCCCTGTAAATGAATTCTATGTTGGATAGGTCATCCTGTATCCCCTCTGAAGTCGCATTTGTCCTGTGGTTTCTTTATCACTGATATATCCTACTGGGAAGTCAATTTACAAACCGATTCCTTTCCAGTCGAATGTGCATCAGATTCAGTGTGATGAGACCAAGTGAGGTGAGGCAAAAGTATTAGTGAGGTGAGGCAAAAGTATTAGTGAGGTGAGGCAAAAGTATTAGTGAGGTGAGGCATGTTTTTGTTGAGCAGCTAAGGATCTCGCTTGGGAACTGTGATGGAGCTGCTTCCGAGGCCTCGCCTCCGCCATTGAAATGCATCTGGGTTTGTTTCATCTTCAACTTTTTGAAAGAAGAGAAATCCTGAAAAGCAAACAACCTGAGAGTGCAGAAGAGACCTTGATTATATTATTTGTTTGGCTTTTTTTTCCCTCAGAGTTCACAGCTGTTTTCTCCATTCAAAAAATTAAAAGACTGGAGAGAACACTCGTCAGTACGAATGGTCCCATGTCGAGGCACAGATTTTAAAGAGACTTTGTTGTATAGCTCACTCAACACTTTATTGAAAAGAGCATTTCATATCAACGCTAGCAACCAGCTGGAAAATAAATACAGTACACCTGCATTTGATTAGCCCAAGGCCCCTAGTGTGCAATAAACACATTAAATAAGTGATGTGAAAGAGGATTTTATTCAGAATACTTCACAGTGCTCTGGAAATAAATCAATGTTTATACTGCCCTTAGGCGATAATTAATCTTGTATCCGTCAAACAACTGTTACTAATTATTAGTACACTGGAGTGGATTTGTAATGAAGCGAAACATCATTTGGCAGCTACTAATGCTTTTTGTTAGTGTGTTATCGTATCATAACTGGGGGGGGAAGGGGGGAGGGGCGGAGAAAGGGGGGGTAGGAGGGGGGGGGCGGGGGGGAGGAAAGGGGATAATATGGTCCAGTGATTCAAGAAAAATGTTTGTAAGCAGGCACCGCTTGATTCACATGCTGGCTCACTCACTGTGTGACATTAGCCCAAGGCCCCTAGTGTGCAATAAACACATTAAATAAGTGATGTGAAAGAGGATTTTATTCAGAATACTTCACAGTGCTCTGGAAATAAATCAATGTTTATACTGCCCTTAGGCGATAATTAATCTTGTATCCGTCAAACAACTGTTACTAATTATTAGTACACTGGAGTGGATTTGTAATGAAGCGAAACATCATTTGGCAGCTACTAATGCTTTTTGTTAGTGTGTTATCGTATCATAACTATAATATGGTCCAGTGATTCAAGAAAAATGTTTGTAAGCAGGCACCGCTTGATTCACATGCTGGCTCACTCACTGTGTGACCCTGAGCAAGTCACGTAGCCTCCTTGCGCTCCGTCTTGCGGGCGAGACATCGTTGTCAGTGACTCTGCCGCTGATGCACAGTTCACACAGCCTAGTCTCGTACATTGTCTTGGATAAAGGTGTCTGCTAAATAAACAAATAATAAGAAAGACCCTTGTGTCCACAAGAAGCTGCCATGTGCCTAATTTGTTAAAAACCAAACAAAAAACCTTCATGTAATCAGTCACATAAAATTGTTATTTATTGTAATCCGTTTCTATAGCAGGGCAGACTGGTGATTGCATTAGGAGCCAGGCTTATTATATTTGTGAGTTCCTATAGTTATCCTTTCTGAGCTCATACATCATTATGATTAAGGGAGCTAAAATAAACTCTGATGAAAGATGCAGAATGTTTGTAGAACATCTATATCTGAGAGCTAATGTACTATCAGGACTCACATACCCAATAAGACAAATTTCCCTGCAGATTGAACCCAGAACATGTGATTGATTTGAATGAGAGTGGATGTCCAAGCCATGCCCATCTATTTAATAACTATGAAGTATGCACTGTACAGAAATGCTTGGCTCCTGGATTAGGGGTGGCTGTGTGGCTCGGGAAGTCTGTGTCTATTATTTCAAGATCCATGGCTTTGACGTCCAGCCTGCATTGCTGAGGTGCATTGTAAGCTCTTGGGAAGCTTCCCATTTTTCTTTTTAAGAAACTGCTTTTTTTAAAATATTTATTTATTTTTTTAAATATGATTTCACTATACTGTGCAGAGCACATATAAATAATGATAAATGGTATGTTGTTGTTTTTGCTATCAGACTGGTTATTATCCATACTGAAGTTATTTTATAGGGCATAACAGATAAATATATTACTTATTGCTGCGTCCTTGTCATCTTATCCAATTTCTGTTTTCATTATTCTATCAATTTTTCTTATCTATGTTATAAAGGGTATTGCATAGGTCTCTGTACATTAATTTATGCTGTATGGTTCAATAATTAGAGAGTGCAGCTAATGTTGATGTGGCGTCATTCCCATCTAATACAAACTACATGATGTCTGATGACAGCGTCACGTCATTATCAGGGTCGAGTATATTTGAACTATAGGATTTCGATATGCCTTTCTGTATTTCTATGCGGTTACCCTTTGCAATGCCCAGTAATTGGTTTTATTGGGATCACTTGAGGTTTTACAGGGATTGTTCTGTGTAAGCTCCTGCCTTGTAATACCACTTAAAGCACACTTTTGCAGCCTGACTGTAGCCCACATTGCTGTGCATTGCTTGAGTGCTTCGTTTTATTATTTTAATGATCTGTTTTTCATTATGTTTTATTTTTGCAATTATGAGGCTCCAAAACGCATTGAAAAAGCAGATGGTCTTAATGAGTCATATTGCAGATATTCTGCTTCTTTTATTTGTTTTATTATTATTTATTTATTAGCAGACGCCCTTATCCAGGGCGACTTACAATTGTTACAAAATATTACATTATAGATAAGAGCAGTTACAAAATACAATAAAGACAGTGCTAAATAAGAGCAAATTCAAATAAGAGAAAAATAAAAAAAAATACAGTAAATAATTACATTTGACAGAGATTACAAATGAGATCAGATCTACTTTAAAATATTTGCTTATAAGAGTAAATCCCATTAAAAGCCAATAGTTAGTACAATAAATGGATAATAATTATTTCAAATAATAGCAGTTATAAAAAAATAAATGTGAATACAGTATACCTTTTAAGAGTAAAATCAAAATACAGAAAGTATAATTATGATCAAGACCAGTAGTAGAAACAGCAACGTGTGGAGCCGTTCAGTGCAGGTACAGGATGATGCCAGTACTGGTACAGGTGGGTGCCATGTAGTCCAGTATAGTCGAAAGTTGTGAGGTTTACAGATGCTGTCTGAACAGGTGTGTCTAGAGGAGGCCCTGGAAGGTTTTTTTTAACTCAGTGACAGATATACCTTTACTACCTACTTAAACATTTCGAAACAACATCATGAAAATCGTATATAATTAAGTAATCAATACACGTGTACTTACACATAATTGCATGCATGTTATTACACACAGCTACAGTAAATTTATGTGGAAATTGTTTTGCATGTGTAACCCAAACCCTAACCCCCTAACCCTAACCTGAACTCGAACCTGAACCCTAACCCTTTTCTGTACTTACATATATCATGCAAAAAGATTAACACGTAACAACATTAGAGCTGTACTGGGGGCAGGGCCAGCCTGTTGAGTTCTGGAGCATTGAAGAGCGATAAACAAACCCCAGATCACTTTCCTCCTGTTCATTTACAGCAATCTTTTCATATAGCCAATCCTGTGAGAAAATTAGGAGGTACCTGTCTAGATAATGCTCCACAATGTTCTATTGAATCCCTTATACAAGTCCCCTATAGTAAAAGCATATCAGAGTGTAATAAGCATAGCAAAAGCATGATAAAGTATAGGTTAGCATTGTAATCAATAGTGAGGTATTGCAAATCACATTAATAACATGGCAAACCAGGATAATATATGGGAAATGCACAGTTTAACCATGGGAAGACTGCAAAGTTGCCATGCAAAAAGGGATGGACTGTTACTACAAACCTTAGGAACAACAAACGGCAATGGACTGTTCACAGTTTCAACTTTTTCTTTTTAGTTTGTATTGATTCTACCAAACTGTGAATGCAATGACTGAGCCTGTGTAAGGGATATTGCATTCCCCTTCAAAGGAATACAAACTTTATAGGTTAGTCAGGCAATTAAAGTATGCCTTTGCAGAATTAAAGGTCATATTGAAATAGCAATTAAAGGCATATTAAAGCAAAGTCTTCCACTGTGTTGAAAGTACTATAAGCAGTAATATAATAACCTGTTTTGCAACCACTAATCCTTATGCAAATTTATACCTGATGGAAAACAATACAATAATGTCACTGTAGACTTCAGCAGCAGACTGAAGCCAGTCTTACTTGGAGAAGTGACTGTGTGCACTTTAGAAGGGTACAGTATATACAGTGTACTATATAGACGTTTAATAAAACTGTGTGCCATTCTCAATGAACAAAAGTCCATCCTTTTCAAAGTAAAGATCCGTTTTTAATAGGTGTGTGCCTCATTCTCCTGATTCATGGCACTGACCCTGAAGCCTAATCTCAGCAGTTCACTTGCTAGTGATCAGCATTAAGCTTCTGCAATGTGTTCAAACTGCGTCACTGTTTTAATCCTGCCTTGCCCCTGTTCCCCATTAGCATGACAGCAGCCCTTATCTGTCTCACAAGGGCACCTCTTCAAGGAGGGCTTGAGGCACCACGACAACAGCATACAAGCAAAGGGAACCTGCACACTTCCACAGAGAAAGGACGTGTTTCTCATTAATTCAAGTGGAGATAAAGACACATGTCAATGCGTCAGTGCGTGTGCGTTTGTGTGTGTGTGTGTGTGTGTGTGTGTGTGTGTGTGTGTGTGTATGGGTGCTTTGAAGCTAGGGGGGTAGTTTTGTACTCTACAGAAATTCTACAAACACTATCAGCTAGAATATGCTTTTTGCTTTTTCTTTAGTGGAAAAACCCCATTGTAACAGAAGTATTCTATCTACAGGTATGGAGTCTTTTTATTTGAATCAGGCTTGTAATTTACCAGACTATTGTTTAATTCTAAAAAGTAGTATTCTAGCACAAAGATGACCAAATAGAGAATACCTACAGTCATTAAAGCATTCTCCTTTATTATACTAAACACAGGTATAGTTCCTCAGCTAGAATTGGAATATAGTTTATTGCAAACTCAGTGCCTATTTGTCCCCCATAATTAAATTTAAATAGATAAATAAAGTCATAAGAGCACAGTGATGTTCAGAGCTGGCCCTGTTAATACAGTGCTGTGCTGAGGGGATGCTTCCAGTCAGGTGCTGACCTCCGCTGTAAGTGGAAATGACAGGCACTGAATTGGATTCAGGAGAACAATTTCAGCTGGTTATCAGCATTAAATATCGGTCCCTTCCATTATCTGATCCTCCTTCATCCAGACAGTTCTCTCCTTTATTTTTTGTCTTTATTTCTTCAATCTGTATGCTAGGTTGTACGGACATGCTCGGATATTCATTTCGAGATGTCTGCATGCAGTTTACCATTGTAAGCAGGTTTTATAAAATCTTAGAGTACCTTCTTCAATCTTAAATAATCAATCTGTATTTCAATATATTACCCATTCAAAGGACATTAAAGCCACTTCTATAACAAGCAAAGAATAACATGCTTGTTAATCTGACTGAATTCAACAGGAACACCACAGAAACAGCAGCTAACTCAATTTCTCAGTGAAATGAGTTCAAACTGTAATATATACTTTGGAAAGATGAGGAAGAAGCTTATTCAGTTTAACTTGAGTGTAATACCTTGGATCATCCCTCCAGACAGGACTGATAGAAAGCAGCCCTTGCCGTGCTGAATGGACAGATCTCACCTGCTGAAGAAAGGCCTGTAGCACTTTCTGCAGAGTGGCAGTAGTGGCAAGTCGGCCCTGGTCTTTTCTGCTGAGGTATATGTCTGTTTCATTGCACTCTTTAGACACTTGTAGTATAAGGCTAATTACCATTCTTCCATGGCAGAACATTGAAAATCATTTCTAGTTTTGCCATTTTTTGGTAACTTTTTTTTTTCCAGTCCTTTCCACTTTTATGATAATATGGTAATGTTAAATACCAGTTTGCATAGGGTTTGAAATTTATACAAGAAACCTACTAAACCGGATCACGGAGGCCTCTGGCACCAGTGACATTCCTGGGAAAACTCCTCCATGTCCCAGTCTAACAGGCTGATCCTGGAGGATGTTTTCAAATCTCTACTCAGTTATTCCAATGTTAAAGCCAGGGTGCCTTATTCAATGACTCTCATCTTTAATATGCGTATTCCTTCATTTTCCAGAAATAGACTAGATTAAAGTTACACTGCTGCTACTTCTGTAATTTTACAGATTTGTTTTTCTTAACAGTACCTTTCCTAAGCTATTGATGGTCTCAGCTATTGATGGATCAACCACAAGTAGTATTTTAGAGCATTTTACAGCACTGAGTATTTTACTCTGTAATGCATCAACCAATTATTTGTGGTTATCACTGGTACTGTAAAATTTCACTGACTGCCCATTCCATGAAAAATCCAGATGAAAGATACAGAGGATTAATCAGACGATATAGTTAATTATAAACAGGAGTGTCAGCCTCTCCTTTTTTCTTCCTAGCCCATAATCAGCTGATAAACCTGCCCGATCTCAGCTCTTTAAAGGGGGGATCAGATTAACCTTGACTGCTTGATCGGCAGCAGAAGCATCATTTATATTTTGTTTTGTTTTTACGCAAGGTATCATATATAAAAAAAAAATGAAGCTTAGTCAGATATTAGTCAATATTTTATATGTGGGGGTGGATGATGGTCAAGTCTTATAAACAAACTCAATCTCAAATAAAGATCCCTAACTGTAAGTAAATTTAATAGGTTCTCAATGAAAATCTAAAGCCTCAATAGAAGGAGACTTGAGGACTTGTCTGGAAAGCAGACAAGGGTTGGGACAGTGTAGTGTATGGAGCACTGGATGTCCCCCTTCCTGGTACTGATCACAGCTCAGTCTTGGGACTGGACAACATCAAGGTCATACTCGGCCACCCCCAGGCGCGCTCACACAAGAGATCACATGACTGTGATACCGTGTATGCGTTGGATAATGAGAACTGCATTCAAAAGCTATTCATCAATGCATTTTCGAAAATAAGGATCAAATGATTACTGTTAGGCCTAACTCATTTAATCAGAATACTCTTTGATATTATTGTTAGTTCTGTAGCTATTTTCGAACCCTGAATTTCAGCAAACATGTGCCAAAGTCTCATCAAACATGCTAATGGAGATGGTAAATAGCAGCTAATGATGACACTTCCTTTCTTTAATTAGATTAAACACTTTGCTTGTTTGCACACTGCCACGGTCTAGTGAAGAATCATTCCAGCCTGCACCAGGAAGGATGTATCAACAGAACCTCATGTAAAGTTCTTAAACTATCACAAACGTACCTAGAAAACTCATTCTTAGGGTGTTATAGAAATCCCAAGCTTTCATAAATGCCATTGGTAATATTTTGACAACATGCTAATAGATTACATTACAGTATGTTTTGTCTCTTTTCTAGGTGAAATACACACTCATTCAAATGTCTTGGCTCTTTCAGACATCGACATTTACATCAACACATTTTGTCAAGTTTAACAATGTGTGCTTCCATATAAGATACAACAATAGGATTGTTGCAATGATCTATACGTCTGTACTTTAACATTGCTCTTAGAGAAGACTGGGAATATACACCACAGGTTGTCAGATCACATCAGTAGCGATTGCATCAAAAATTCCTTCTGGCTTGTTTTTATAAAGGCTGTCAAGCATCTTTTTACAAACCAAAAAAAATTAAAATAAAAATCAGCATTGAGGAATAAAAAAAAGACAATCATCTGCATAATGTACCATTAACGACACACGCTGCTGTATGTTATCCATTGGTTTAGAGATATTGAAAAAGAATCACTCGTCACAGCTTTTGTCCAGTATCTCGGATAATACAGATCATTTGGTTTTATGCAGATGATATGACTGAGTGTCTAACTCTAGGCCCATTGATTCCTGTAAAACCTTCTCCTTTCTCTGGATTGGTTCCTAAGTGGCATCAGATCGTCTTATCTGTGGGAATCCTTAAGCTGGCCTGGCAACCAGTCTTTCTCAATTAAAAGGAATTTAAAACTGAGTCGGGTCAATATTTGACATCTCGAAAAAAAAGAAAAGCAACAATTATACCTTTTAAGCAAATCATGCCTGAGAGGCACAAAGCATTAAAAGATGACCCGCTTGCACGTTTGATTAACTTCTTGCAAAATCAAATATTTATCATAAATGAATTGCAGTAAGTGAAGGGTTAGGATGCCAGCTGCCCAGCTTCCTCACAGAGAATGTCTATGCTATTAGGACACACAGCTGGGCACTAAGTGTTGGTGGAGCAACCTTCCAGCCTGTGTACCGTTGCTGTAATTATCAGGGGAAACAGCCACCAGCATGCAGTGATACAAGCCGCCCTGAAAGTCTGTTTACTTTTGAATTTAGGATGAAAAGCAAAACAACCTACTCATTGCTCTGTGAGTAATTGTTTAAGCTGCACAGAGAGCAGTGGCTCGCCGCAAATGTCTGCTGGCTGTAATGAACGGCACAGGGAAGACTGTCAGCAGAAACATCTCCTGCTGCTCGGCTAATGGGTAGATTGTTCATACTCGGTTAGTCATCGTTATGTGTGCGTGTATGAGAGAGAGTGTGTGTGTGTGTGTGTGTGTATGTGTGTGTGTGTGTGTGTGTGTGTGTGTGTGTGTGTGTGCGTGTGTGTGTGTGTGTGTGTGTGTGTGTGTGTGTGTGTGTGTGTGTGTGTGTGTGTGTGTGTGTGTGTGTGTGTGTGTGTGTGTGTGTGTGTGTGTGTGTGTGTGCGAGTGTGTGTGTGTGTGTGTATGGAAGGCCATCTGGGTCAAAAACGCGTTATTAAGTACACTTTTCAAATATTTACTACATGTTCTAATTTGACTTTAGTACGTGTTGTAATTACACATACTAATTTGGCCAATCAGATCACTGAAAATTAAGTGATAACCAGTACATTAAAGAAGATAGTACGTGTAATAAATTGTTCAATTAAAAGTCGCCTTCCATCTGCCATTTCCACCCAATTCACGGGGTAAAGTCTAGTGAAAGATGGATTTACCCGGAGCTTTCGAGAAAAACATCATCCGGAGATCCAGTGGTAACCCCACTGTAACTAATATCTATTTTTAAACAAGTGTTGAAAGGTCTCACATTTCTTCCAATATTAGCTATCATAACTCAATATTTTAGTGTAAAACTGAAATAAATTTTAAAAAATGATTGTGTACATTGACAGAATGAGCCATGTCACAGTCAATATTATCTGACTCAAGAAGTAGGCAGCACACAGCAAATCTAGATCTGCATCGTAGAAGAAAATCTCTCTCCACCATGATTTGCAAGTTCCTTTACTCTTGATCTTTTATAAGTGTATTAAAAATATGTTATCCCCAAGGTGATTGGCTACTCTTATAATTACGCTGCATGACTGTAAAATGACCAGCCCCAACGTAGTCACTACTGTAAAATGACCAGCCCCAACGTAGTCACTACTGTAAAATGACCAGCCCCAACGTAGTCATTACTGTAAAATGACCAGCCCCAGCGTAGTCACTACTGTAAAATGACCAGCCCCAACGTAGTCACTACTGTAAAATGGCCAGCCCCAGCGTAGTCACTACTGTAAAATGACCAGCCCCAACGTAGTCACTACTGTAAAATGACCAGCCCCAACGTAGTCACTACTGTAAAATGACCAGCCCCAACGTAGTCACTACTGTAAAATGACCAGCCCCAATGTAGTCACTACTGTAAAATGACCAGCCCCAACGTAGTCACTACTGTAAAATGACCAGCCCCAACGTAGTCACTACTGTAAAATGACCAGCCCCAACGTAGTCACTACTGTAAAATGACCAGCCCCAACGTAGTCACTACTGTAAAATGACCAGCCCCAACGTAGTCACTACTGTAAAATGACCAGCCCCAGCATAGTCACTACTGTAAAATGACCAGCCCCAACGTAATCACTACTGTAAAATGACCAGCCCCAGCGTAGTCACTACTGTAAAATGACCAGCCCCAGCATAGTCACTACTGTAAAATGACCAGCCCCAACGTAATCACTACTGTAAAATGACCAGCCCCAGCGTAGTCACTACTGTAAAATGACCAGCCCCAACCTGTGCATGGCGCAATATTAATTAAAATACATACGCTACCAGAGTCGAGCTGAATGCATGTATTCGGAGACTTTGCGAGATCATTCATCCTGTTAGTGAATGTGTGTGGTGAGCAAATAATCTTAAATAGAAATAAGAAGCATCTGCATGACTTGTGCAGTGATTGTTCTTCACAACAGAAGAAGTAAAACATTAAAACAACCCCCCCCCCCCCCCCTCATTAGAAACCCTTTGTGCAGGAGCATGGCTCTAATTAGCACCAGCTCCAAAGGGACAGTTGCTGCCTCTCATCTCACTCGTTTGTCAAGCCAATTACTTTGAAGGCATGTTTGTTTGTTTTTTTTATTTCAGTGCTGGAGGCCTAATGAAACTGTTGCTGGATGAAGCGGACGCAAAGAATTTCACTCATTTCTAATGGAAAGGGTTGCCACCCCCCCGAGGCCCTCCAGCAAACGTTGCAATCAACACCCCTGGCAGCTCAAGAGACAGCCAGGGAGGTCTGGGTTAGATGGATTGTTTAACAAGATGTCCTGGTTAGTGCTGGATGCCATCCCAAAATAGCGATGTTCCTGTGCTTTCATGCTCAATGTGCAGCACAACCAGATTTCATTCACTTGCACTTGATTGTGTTGACTTTGAATCAATCGCTTTGTTACTGCATTTGATTATGATAAAGTTAAGCCTTTATTTGTATTTATTACCCATGCAAACAAGATGAGGCTGTTAGAAGGACAGTTAGAATGTCTTGATGGTATTCTTCGAAGATATACCAGTACTGTTATAAAGAAAACATTTGGGGATACACTTCCAAAGACTTTAACTATAATGTGTCATTTAATGCATGTGCTAGCAACAAAATGATCTGATCAGAAAAAATAACTGTTAAAAAGCATGTTGTTTAGGTATGGCACATCGTTAATGTAGCTGTGTTTCGTAGCGTATCCTGATTCGTTATAGTTACAATTAGAGAAACAACTAAATAGTTTTTTCTCTTAACAGTGGGAAACCAGGAACCTGAAGGTTTGAATTCTTTATTGTGTTCTGTGCTTTGCAAAAACAACAGGACTGCAATCATTGATCTTGGATGGATGCTGTGCATAATAATAGCTCAACGCAGCGATGGTACAATCGGACCTGCGGAGATCATGAATTTCAAATGTCTGGGAGAAAGACGGTTTGTGTAGACTCATCTGTCAGTGCACTGCAAAATCAAGCAGATCCTGAAGGAGCCTGTGTGACCGTGACAAACGGCTTCCCCTCCCTCGCTCCCTCCAGGGAAGCAGTGATGCCATCACAATGAGAATGTGTTGTTACCCGCTGCCCCGTTGACAACCTCTCTGTCTTCATTCACATCTTGTGAACAACTTTTGCTAAATGCTTGTGAGATTTTAAAAACACCCTTGAATCTTTTATGATAAGCCAGAGCTAACAAGTGACAATGGATTGAGTGGACTGGGCCCGTGTGTCAAGCAGCCATCCTAACTGGAGTCTCATTTCCACTCTCTTTCTCGTCTTCAGGTTTCCTTGTCATCTGATCTGTTTAATTAATTTAATGTTGTATGTGAAGGAGTTTTACCCTAATGCTGTAGTAGCATTGCACGGTATTGTTCATTTTGAAACAACAGAATATGAAAGAGCAGTTACTGTAAACTTCTGATAGACTGTATATGTAACATAGGCTGCAAGTAGGAACCATCACCTGACACTATTTTGTTTTGCTGCCAATATGCCACTGTGAACTGAGAGCTGGAGCTGGGGCTTACTAATATTAAAACACTTTGACTGGACCAGCCTACAGCAGTCGAGGGCAGACAACTGGAACTGAAGAGAATTGAACACACAGTCAAAGCAACACAGATTATTGGAAGCTACGAACTCTTTAAACAAAGCACTGTTGCAATCATTGAGATACTTTGTTATTTTGTTCATAGTTCCTCTGTTTTTACACAGTGCGCCCCCCCCCTCCAAGAAAAGTGGCATAGCCAGACACTTCTAGCGTGAGGATGTCAAGACAAGACAACTGACAGCTTTTTTTAATCCTATCATGAAATGCAGGAATCCGTATCAGCTAATTACACTGTCAAACTGTCTGTTTTGCATAGCACCCTGGCGACTCTCGGGTAATCTCAGAGAAACAGGCTCACTCGTGCGTGAAAACAGCAGGGAAATCAACAGACTGGAATGAAGACATGAAGGCTGCCGCTTTCGGGTTGCAAGCGGTCATCCCAGCAACCGTTCCTGTGTCGCAATAATCTAGAGACAGAAGCTGTTTGGTAACGTCTTCAAAAAGGATAAGGTTAAGAGCGACTCAGCCTTCAAATTGCATTTAATCACATCTGAGGTTTCTATTCGTCTAATATGTGGAGGTTATGATTGAAAGTGGCACAGCAGTTGACCATAGGCCTGTTTTGAAGAACTGAAAACAGGTTGCAACTGCAATACATTCATGCCTTAAAATGGTTTGGGATTTACGACGGAATTTGCATGCATTTCTGTCAAAGGAACGGCATGCACAGTTACTTTGTTACTTTGTAGATGAAAACTAATACTACTAGGAAAACTTTGTCCCCTAAACATTCCTCACAATATTAACTATAAAGCAAGTCTACAAAGTCTGAGGTGCTCCCATTATATTTTCCAACTGTGTGACCACATAATTGTGTTTGGTTGTGTAACGGGCAGTGCTGTGTGATACACTGCTGTTTCGGAGTCTGTCCTCTGTTGTTGAGATGAGATCAGGTTAAAAGCTTTAAAACCACAAATTCAGAGGAGCCTGGCTCTCCAGTTCACACCCAGCCTCTGCCCTGTTACAGTAGGGCAAATGTTCTTTCAGTGAAAGAAGGGGTTTGATGCACAATATTTCACGCACACTCCCAAGAGTCCAAAAATAACTTATTCTCAATGCAGATGCATGTGGATTTCAGCCACATATAGTTCTGCATTGAAGAAGAAGTTTCATGTAGATCCTAAGGCAGACATGCTGTAGATGTTCTGTAAAAATCAGCAAGATGCACAGAGCATGCTCACATTTTTGCGTAATTACTACATTTTCAGTATAGAGGATATAAATACTTTATGCAGGCTAAACATTTGTTGCTGTAAAAATTGTCTAGAGGGACAGTTACTTGTTTTACAATATTTGCCTTATTGGAAAAGAGACTATATTCTTTCTGTGTGATCTAAAAAATACAAAATATAGAGCAGTGCTTGTCAATGTAGTTACAGTCCTGGGGTGACTGCTGCCAAAATGAAGGATGTTATTTAAAAAAGAAAAAGAAATAAAAGCTGCATTTAATTAGTCATAAGTGCTGCTTTATTAAGTAAGAATTACCATTAGCAATTATGTGCCTGTCCCCGGTAAGTAAAAAAAAAAAAAATACATATTTTTTTCAACAGCAGGAAACATAAATGAAAAGTGCATTAAATCCCTCATTAGGAACAATTTTTTAAAAGCACTTAATGAAACGAAACATCATCAGTATTTTTTAATTGTGTTACTTTATTCCTGGATGGGTTTGACAGTGCATTAAAATTTGTCTTTCGTTTTCTGTCATTATGATCACCTGAAATCTGTACCTTTTATTGGTATAAATTAACAAATGTGAGCTGACCTGTAGTTAATTACCCTTGATTTGCATCACAGTATCTTCTTTGGAAGGTATCTTGATGTCAAATCTCCAGAAATGTCCATTTTGAACTCCTTATCTATAGAAAGCATGTATGAAAACCTTAATGCGTTCTTTATTTTGATGGGCACACATACTTACACCACCGTCCAGTATTGCAAGCGCCAATGCAATTTGCGTTTCCACAATTCCTTTTTCAATGTGTTCTTATATTTTATGCAAATAAGTCCTATTCACCATCTTTTCATCATTGAGAGGTGGAAGGCCTGGCACTGGGCTTGTGTCCATTATCACATGTCATGAATTTGCCTCAGCGCAGTGTGTGGTGTGTGCTTATGGGATCCCTGTAGATAATTGAATGGGTTCATTCCTTTACCATTAGTCCTGCGCAGTTCATTCATGTCTGATTAAACTGCTCTTCTCAAATCACTAACACAAAATAAGAACAAATGTACTCTGTGCTTTCCAGGTCAGAGCAATTATGCAAAAAGAAACAGCAACAAATTATGTTTACTTTAAATTCAGCCTTTTGATTTATTTAAATGAATAGAAGCCTTAATTGTTCAGCTTTTTGCATTTTAAATGACCTTTTTCCATCAATTCTGTAAAAAGCGCATAAATTAGCTGTGCATAGAACAGGAAAAGCAGGTGGTGTATAAAGGTAGGTCTTGTGTGCCAGGGGGCTCAGTAAAATCCTTTCCTCTCCTGCTGGAGTGCAGGGAGAGTCACGCACAGGTGGTTTAACTCCTGCTTGGGTCAATGAGTTGCCTATCTTGGCTGGGGACCCACTGGGAGCTTTGAAATCAGAATCTAGTTCTTAGCCATTTCCAAATACTAAAGGATCCACAGACTCTGAGAACATACAGGGTTTGATACATGCTGTTCTGGTTCCATGTACTGCAGCTCAGTGCATAGCTATGATGTTGTAAGGAAACTGTTACTGAACTATGGATACCAAAGGATCCAGATCAGTTGTAAGACCCAACCAGATTTCCCTATCAACCAAAGTAAAAGGAACTGTACATTTAGTGTAATAGTAGGTCTAAACATTTTGAGGGTGGAGGTGTTAAGATCAGTCGCCATTTAAATCATTAAAATAGACCCAATAGATTTCCTTTTAAATATATATATTTTTAATCAGAAACATGAACTAAGCATTGCAGGCATTGTAATTAATCAAATACAAAGCCCTTATTTTCATTCACAAGTTTGTTACATTTTGGACTTCACATCACAAGAATTTAGACCTAAGGCAAGGGATAAGAGAAGTTCTTTTTTCCTTTAATGTTTAACATGATGTAAATGTTTTCCAGTAGAAGTTTCTGCAGCCTGCTTTGCGTTCCCGGGGGGGCAGGCCCTTGCTGGGGTCGTTCTCTAACTCCAGGGATCTCTCTTGCTCAAGCCGGGCCTCGCCCTGATCATCATACTCCAGGACATCTCTCTCAGGCTGAGCCAGCTGCAGGAGCAGGTCATCCAGGGAGTACCTGGGTGATTCCTGCAACAAAAGACAAGCCTCTGGTCACATGGGGCTGCACAAGCAATGCTGCTCATTCATTCTCAATTAGAAGATCTCAAGAAGATTAGAACATGAGTGGCCTGGGTGTTGAGGTTGATATATATATATATAATATATATATTATATATATATAGTATATATATATATAATATATATATATATTATATATATGTGTAACACCACACACACAAGAGTATTATATTTTACATCATTCCGATCATTAATATTAATATTAATAAGTTTATTCACTTCATTTTAGCACCTTGGCTAGCGGCCTTTTTCTGAGTTGCAGCATTTAAAGCTGTCAAAAAGAAACATGCAATGTGAGTAAAACTTTTTTTTTTTTTTTTTTTTAATAAATAAAGCTGTTAACTGTGTGGAATTCTTGCTTCTAAACTGCAGTCAGCTACATTATAAAAGTCACAACTTGTCTGGCCTAATCAGATAGTGAGTCCATCAGTCACAATCCCACCAGTTATTGGCTGTTAGGCCTCTATTAGTGGGAAGTTTACTTTAACAAAACCTTGACTTAATTATTCACTTTTGAATTGTCTTAATTACAGATAAATAGGGCTTCTGATTTTTGGTTTTAACCAATCAAAACCAATAAAACAAACCTGATACAAAGAAAAATGAAATCAGTGGATAGCTAATAAACATCGGAAAACTGTGGAAATGGTTAATCAATTCACTTTGACTTTACCCTTTTCCTATTAAAAAAATAAAACCTTATAATAAATACATTTCCCAGTGCTGCTGGCAATGTCCCTCCTGCCTGACTTGTATCTATCATCGACTCGTTCTGAATACTTTAAACCCTCCCCAACTACTGAGTGACAGCACTTTCCTGCATTTCTATTAGAGACTCTACTTGTGAGATTTAAAACGAGATTCCAATCGGCTTGTTAGCGGGATTTAAAGCTGTATTACAGTTAAGATACAGAGGATTTAAAACAGAATGGTACGAAATGTACAAAAATGCCTACACAAAACCTGAGAATATAATCGTGTCCATAGGGATTTTGTTGTGGAAGACAGCAAAGGAAAGAAGGTACAACTTAAGTGTACAAGTACTGTCGAGTTACTGCTATACATATTCTGACAGAAAAAAAAAAACGTTCAAGTATTTTGGAAAGTAACCGAAAACATTCATTTCATACAGTATATCAAAAAAAACGAAAGCCCTGAAAAAAAAGATTTACATAAAACTCTAAACTATCTAAAAACAAGCACCAAAAAATACAATTAATAAAACCCAAAAAACAGAAACCCGACAGATAAAACAAAAAAGGTAGTCTTGCAGACTTGGTGTGCCAACGACCGTTATCTCATGAGTCACCAACTGGTGGAATTGCTTGAATTGTTAGAGCCAGTGGGCTATGCACTATCCACAGCAGTCACAACACTAGCTTTTCAAATGAATTTGTTCATAGGGAGAAAGGAAAAGTCATTGGCTGTGAGTGAGCCGAGCAGCATATTTAAGTTCATTTTAAACAGATGAAAGGAAAGGTGTCGAGATGTTACCTGTGTCCCCATCCCCGTAGCCCTATTTCGCTGCCTCAGATGAAGGTTTGGATGTGGGGCTGCACTGACACTACAGACAGCTATGGCAAGACCCAGGAGAGCCAAGACCCGCAAGGCACGGCAAGACACCATCTTCTCTATGGCAGCAAGCGGATGATAGGGAGCAGTAAGAGTGTTTCTGGAGCTGTCGCTGTTGTCTGGTGCAGAGGTCTGCTAAGTCTCTTTTTAAACTGGCCTCCACACGTCAAGGAGGAGGGGTTACCATGATTAATGGACTTTCTGTGTCATGTCTCTGCCTTCCACATTGTAAGAGTTGTTAGCATTTAGTGATTTGACTGCTTTGCTTCTCTTAGAAACATAGGCATTCTCTTTGTTTAGCCATAAAAACTGAAGTGTTTTATGGAACCTTGGGCTGCTTAAACAAAACATAAAAAACAGAATCATATCTATTTAGATATTTAGCATTGGTGCTTTTAGTTAATCTGCAGTAAACTCAACATAACATTGTAGACAAGCAAGCTAAAACCAGAACTGCATGGAAATGTGATGTCGTGGACTTCAATGTTAAACATTACACTTAACAAAAACAGTGTTATGAGGTAAGGAAGTTAATAACATGTTTTTTAATGGAGGGTTTTAAAAGAAAAATGTTGGCTGCCTATTTTTATTTTCAAAGGGTGCTTGTCACAAAGAATGCATTTAAACATTTTGCATTAAATATTAAGGTATACAGCACAATATAAACAACACAGTGGTACAACCTCAAAGAACTTTCAAAACTGTTCTTTGTTTTATTGTAGGATAATCTAGAGTAAATAACTCTGTGAATACAGCCTCAAGCAGTTCTGAGTTTCCTATTTCTTTTGACATCACGATAAACCCAAGGTGCTGATTTTCAGGTTTGGCTTCTGGTTTCTGTGAAGTCAACTAACTGCTCTAGATTTGGTTCAGGTAACTGGAAGAGATCAGAAGGTAAACCAGACGCTCGTGACCTCCTAGTCACACCGTCTCTGTCATGCTGGTAATGCTTAAATGAACACACTCCTGGCTCTGTGTTGGGTCATGGGATTAATATCTTATAAAAGAAACGTAAGAAACCAGCATAGTTTAGAAATGGCTAATTGAGTTAAAGTGATGCATTAAAGACAGTGATGTGGGTACTAGACATACAAGCATCGAACACTTCAGAGGTGGTGAAACTGAATTGGTACAATGTTCCCTCTGGGAGGGATGCTGACCTGATGTATTATGTGTGAGAATTTCATGACTACCTTTCACAGCACAGCTCAATCATTCAGGATGAGACTACAAACCAAGGGAAGATTACACTGCAATGCATTTAATTCCTTCTCTCTAGTCCAAATATTGGCATTATAATTTGTGATTCAATATGTGTGTTTTTAAAGCAACTGTGTGTGATTTTTATAAAAAAAAAAAAATCCAAGATCTATTTAATGTGTACAGGGACTAGGATTTTACCTAACCTGGCTTTCCACTATTCCTTTTCAGCATAAGAAAAAAATAATAATCATAAAAGTTAGGTGATAGAATTCAAACTCAAGTCTCTGGGTAAAAGCCTTGTATTTAAATATGATTTGCTGCTTTAACGTCTCAGGGGTTGACTATCCTGTACAGATTCAAGGAATGTTTAGCTATGAAGAGGACGATAATTGCTGAACAGGCTTACTGAAAGTTTTCTGTAGATATAATTGTAATACAGATTGCTCTTCTGATTCTGCGGTGGTATCTTGGCTGAAAAACTGCCTTCCTGATGTCTTCTGTTCTATAAGTACAACAACACAGCCTCTAAAACACTGACACACAGATGTGCTAACGGCATCTTTAAAGATTCACATGTGTTTTTAATCGGAATGCAATTCAGTGTTGCTACATGTTTATTATCTGTTTTTTTCCCATGGTGACTTTCACTAAGTGAAGCTGTTTAGATACATGGGTTTGCATTTCTAAACAGTTTGCTCTCAAATATCTCTTTACTTCCACAAAATCTTTTCTAGTTAAACATTTTTTTTTTCTTTTCTGAACAAACCTTAGAAGCAAGATTCTCTGAGTAAAAAGCCTCCAGGTCAGGAATAAAAATTTACCGCTATATTTCTGCAAGGTAGTTTTACAGTTTTCCTATGCTTCTTATATGGTGTACTAGACATTTACCATGGTTACCCATATGCTTTATCATACCTCTCTGGTCTTTACAATTATTACATATGCTTTCACTGTGCTTTATTACAGTTTGCAATGCTTTTACCATGGTAAACTTTTAGAATGGCACACAAGTATATACAACTGTTGCAGATTTTCAAGGCTAGTGCGCGAGTGAGGCTCCTGAAAATGGATGAAACAGGCAGTGGAAAGCCTAATTGAAATTACCCAGTTCCAAGTGTTAGAATAGGAGTTTTGTAATGGTTTGCCATGTTTTTTTTTAAACATGCTTTCCCATACCTATTTACAATTCCTACATATGCTATTAAACTTTGGTGTGCTTTTATTACAGTAAACTTTTATAAGGGACACGTTAGACGAGGAAAAACAAATGTTTGATATAAGAGCTCCAGCACACATCTTATTACCGATCTGCGCTGCTCCAGGGGGTGGTGTTATTGCCCCATTGGCACATCAGCACTGGTTTTCTTTATAGTTAAGAATCCACTTGGCTGCCATATCTCAGTTTGACTTATGTCCAGCTCGGCTACTGGAGTTAATCCCCAAAACAGACTATCTATTGATTGTTACAGAATTCACTCTCATTTTCAAAGCTTATGCTCAGTTTTGAACTCCAGCCCTTTGTTTAGAGCAGACCAGCTGAGATATCAGTGTTCCACAGACTGGTCCAATCCAGAACCAGACTCTTGGTCCTCTGATGTGTGACATGGAGCTGCGGGGGGGGGGGTTGGGTCAGCACTGGCATAGCCATAAAGGTACAGAATGTAACAGTTTGCAAAATACTAAAACACAACTTGATTACTTGACAATAACCTTGTACAATGAAAAGTATAATAAATTTCAATAGGGCTGTTGTATACTGATGATTTTTCATTCCTACACTGCCCCAGTGCATGCTGTGTGTATATCTAGCAAAGGTCTAGTTTGATGAGAAATCTGTTTCTGTACAGGCTGCAATGTAAAGATATCTGAGCTCTCATCAGACGTGAAGCAGAATACATGAAGCATCCCTCACAACAAACTGAACGATACAGGACTATACTGCCATCTTGTGGTCTGCCGTTTTATTTTTTAAATAAATTAATTTTGAGCAAAACGTCAAAGCTGTTGTATTGTAGTGGCGGCGGTGCTTCAGATCTTGTGTGGATGAAAGCCGCGTTGTTAATACAACACATTGTCTTATCCTGTGCACGTTACATCAACCACAATTCTTTGAGCTCACTGTGGTTTATCCTATTGCTGCCCCCTTCTTTGAGCTCACTGTGGTTTATCCTATTGCTGCCCCCTTCTTTGAGCTCACTGTGGTTTATCCTATTGCTGCCCCCTTCTTTGAGCTCACTGTGGTTTATCCTATTGCTGCCCCCTTCTTTGAGCTCACTGTGGTTTATCCTATTGCTGCCCCCTTCTTTGAGCTCACTGTGGTTTATCCTATTGCTGCCCCCTTCTTTGAGCTCACTGTGGTTTATCCTATTGCTGCCCCCTTCTTTGAGCTCACTGTGGTTTATCCTATTGCTGCCCCCTTCTTTGAGCTCACTGTGGTTTATCCTATTGCTGCCCCCTTCTTTGAGCTCACTGTGGTTTATCCTATTGCTGCCCCCTTCTTTGAGCTCACTGTGGTTTATCCTATTGCTGCCCCCTTCTTTGAGCTCACTGTGGTTTATCCTATTGCTGCCCCCTCCTTTGAGCTCACTGTGGTTTATCCTATTGCTGCCCCCTTCTTTGAGCTCACTGTGGTTTATCCTATTGCGGCCCTCTAGCACCAATGTTATGACATCATCAACACACATACAAATTACTGTACAGGGGCTGGAGCAGAGCTGAGAGCGCTTAGGCACTACTGATAATGGGGATGTCCTAGTGCTATACTGACATCTGCTGGTGAAATGACAGTATTGACTTATGTTCAAGTCACCCTTTTTCTTTTTGATATTGCAGGCAAAGGCATCTTTGTGGGCCCGAGGTGCTGCTATTCTACAAAGGCCAGGTCTGGGTGGGAGCCGCCCTCTTCTGTTCTACTACACGAGGCTGCGGTAGGTTTTACGTTTTCTGGGACATGGAAGTTTGCCACTTCATCTAATAACACTCTATTTTCTGTTTTACATGACTTCAGACGTCAGAAATGTAAATAACGCAATCCTAGGTGAAATGCCGCCCCTGTCCTGTTTCTGTTTGATAAAACTAGGTAAACATCACTCCGTTTCCTGCTAGATCTGCTCTGAACTGGCCAGGGTTAGCGAGGAGTCAGTATCATCTGAATCTGCACGCTTACACCTTGAAACGAGTTCTGCTGGTTGAGATCCGGGGACTATAAGGTGGAGCCACTAAACCCGTTCTCGATGAGCACCACCCTCACATTGCTGAACAATTACACTGTAACAAAAAAAAACTTTTTTTTTTGTTCCTGGGTAGTAAGTGTTATTTCCTAATTGCTTATGCCTCAAAAGTATAGAAAATGGCTATTATTCCCCACAGACTTTGCTTTTGTGACCAGGACAGTGATATTTCAAAATATCACAATTTCCAATGGGAAAATGGGCAAATGTGTGTCTTTTCGTTCACATAAAGTCAGAAAAAAACAACATATGAATCCAAATTAACATGTATTTATACTAAAGTAATACAAAAATGACTACAAAAGATTTAGAAGTGAGTAGTTTTTCGAGATTTACAATTATACTGTAAATACAGTATAACTGTAAATCTCGAAAAATTACTCGCTTCTATCAACGACCGCCGTTCCGCCGTTCCGACACACAGCTGTATTAAATTCGTTACCCAGGTGATGTCCTATGTATTGGGAGTGTAACACAGTGTTGCTACATGTGTTGTTTACATCTCCAATACTTCTAAAATATTTTGTACTTGAATGTGTCATATTTAACTTTACAGTGATTGAGAACGTAAATTACGTGTTTAATAAAGAGTAGGGAAAGCCTAGTCACTTATTCTTACCATTTGATTTATAAGTCAGACTGCAGGAGCATACAGGCTGCCACGTTTACCAGCAGTGCCTGAACAGAGCGATGTAAACATGAAAGATTATTGTTTTAGACAAATACAGAGAACACTCAGCCTCCTGAAGTTTCACTATCACCACACTTTCTGGGGGTCTTGCACAGACAACTTCCTTCCTGCTTTGCGTATGGTTTAGCTGGCAGCTGCACCTCCACCAAGCCTTCAGCAAAAAGCATTTCTGTTCAAATGAGAACCCATTTCAAACATCCGCTCGGCTAGGGTAGCAGATTGTGGCACATCAACCATTATTACTGGACAGTGTTACAATGGCTAGCTTAAGAACATATAGGAGTGCAATTCTTTGAAAGTAACACATTGCCTCTACTTTTATTGCCTGTAATCAAATTCTATAAAGTCCTTCAGAGACATGCCCTTATTTTGTGAGCAACAGAACAGGCACATCAACTGTATTGTTAAAGGATTTGCTTTTGTACATGAATATAAAACTAAAGTATTAGACCAATTGCTAATTCTAAGTCAGATAGCAGGAGGAAAAAGATCGAAGTATAGACCGAGGCACCCCAGAGGTCCAATCTACAGACTCCCCACTTCAGACTCTCTCTGGTGCCTGGGGTCCAGTCTACAGACTGTCTATGGCCCCAGGAGAGACTTGCCTGCATTAAGGAACGAAATGCAAACACTTTCACTTGATAGACTCACTCAGAGCATTCCTCCTCCAGTGTAGACACCAGCCAAAATAAACCCAGAGACAGATGTGCATTAAAATTCAATTAGAGATTTTATTTCACATTCATACACCTATATTTTTACAATATAAGCTTAATGCAGTTTAAAAGACCACACCCCCAAAGCCTCCTGAAGATTTACAGGTAAAGCAGGTTGATTGCACAGGTTCTGGAGGATGATAGAAGCATTTTAAAAATTCCTTTCAGGACAAAGTCCTTGAAGTTGTACCTTGCTGGTTTATTGGACTGATTGAAAATGTTTGTCACCACAGAGAAAGGCACCTTCAGTACACAGCATGTACAAAATACCAAATCACACCTACTGCAACTTCTAAAACAAAGAAACCGTCAATTACAAAAGCAAAACAAACATTGTACAAAAGCATCAGACAAAACAGTTTCTTGCTTCTACAGAAGCAATACCTTCAAATACATCCATTTATAACACCAAGCCCTGATTGGCCTCTGCCTGCAGAAGCCAGTCTTTTTAAAATGCATTTGCACAGCAGTATGCTACACAAGCATGGCTGCCAAGTCCATGAAATAAGCTGTATTTAATACAAATTATATATATATATATATATATATATATATATATATATATATATATATATATATATATATATATATATACACACACATACATACACACACACACACACACAACGAAACATGGTAATTCTAAACATGACAAAAGGAATCTACTGTTTTCCTATTGGAAGTAAATTTAAGTATTTTGATCCGAGAAATTGTTTTATGTTAAGACTTATAAAAATACATTCTGAATTTTTGAACAATTCCAGTCCTCCCCCCCCCCCCCCCCCCCCCCCCCCCCCAAAAAAAAAAATATATACATACACACATACTGAACACTTAAACACTCCCATCTCTATATACAGACAATAAAGTGACTATAGACAATAGTGACTCAAACGTGGCTTTCAATTCACATGTATAGGAAACCCGTTTCGCTTGCCAGACGCAGTCTGGCTGTCCTTTTCCACAGCAGCGAGCCTCTACACATTTGGATGACTGCCGAATTCAGGGGTGTTGAACCCTTGTCTGGTTTCGGTTCCTGTCCCAGTAGCTCAGCAGGACTTCGTCAGGTCTGTGGGCAGGTCTGGAACGGGGGTGCGGTACTGAACCTTGGTGTTTGTGATCGCACCGTGCTTTTGACGAAGGTGGAGTCTGAGCTGGCTCTTGTGGCGAAAGTGTAAGTTGCATTTCTCACACTAAAAATGAGACAGAGGGAGACCAATTAGAAACATTAAAGATGCAGTAGAATACATTTCAGACAATCTTGCTTGATTATACATTTTGCATAACTAAACAGGAAAGCTTTAGTTTTAGTGTATTGTATGAATTCCAAATAGTTAAGACTCTCATGCATTTCCATCTATAAAACTAGTTAGCCGTTCGATGATGTGCACTTCAAGCATGCTTGTTGAAAATGTACAAAGCTATGGGTGCGCAGTGCTTACATGGTAAGGCTTCTCTCCTGTGTGGATGCGCAGGTGGCTCTTGAGGGTCTGCAGGTGTCTGAAGCGAGTCCCGCAGATCTCACAGGGGTATGGCTTCTCCCCTGTGTGGATCAGCACGTGAGCACGCAGGTGAGCAACCTTATAGAAAGGAACAGAAACATGCATTCAGTCATCGACTCCACACCAAGCCTGTACAACAGGGGTGGGCTACACCACCCATCCTCTGACCAGGTCTTTGCTCTACCAGCCATGTGGAGAATTAAACAAAAAAAAAAAAAAAAAAAGTCCTATACTAGTTCATTTCTTTATTATACCTATTAAACCAGTAGTTGAATGCAAATCACATTTTTAGTGGGAGGTATTGTTGGCATTTAGCATCAGTCTATGTTCCATCGCTGTGGTCAGAGCACCACCTACCTGTACAAAGCGTGCACCGCAGGTTTCACATTTGTATGGCTTTTCTCCCGAGTGGATGCGAGCATGGGTCTTGAGGTTAGCTGGTCTGTTGAACTGAGCACCGCAGACATTACAGCGATAAGGTTTCTCTCCTACCAAAAAATACAAAAACGAGGGTAAGAAAACACTGCATGGACGGTATTCCAAATAAACTGCGGTCCTTACTAAAACATGGCCACATTGAAAACTACATCTGAGTTGGGGTCTCCCAAGAGGAATACTATAGTTTAGTTTCCAATGCGAAGAGATATCTGCGTTAAACAGGGAAGTGTTGAAGGAGCACAGGCAGAGTGACCTGAAGGCTATTAAACCGGGTTCAGGCCCTGTTGAGGCAGAGCAGAGACAGGCCCATACCTGTGTGGACAGTTTTGTGGCTGGCAAGGTTTCCTTTGTAGCGGAAGGCAGCCTGGCAGCGGTCACATTTGTATGGCTTGTCACTGTGGACTTGAAGAGCGTGTCTTTTAAGAGCATCCTCTTCTGTATATTTGGAGTCGCATTCATGGCAAAAGAATGTTCCATTTTCTAAAAACACACAAAGAAAAAAAGCCACAAGTTTCACTTTTATACATTCTAGGCTTTTCTGAAAGAACAATTTTGATACTGATTCTTTGATTACAAGTTGCATATGGATTTTTGTCGTTTGCGCCATCTTAACAGCTCTGAGCTGTATTGCGGTGGTGTGCTCAGCAGATTGGATTATGCAGTCACGACAGCAATCGTTTCTGTGAAGTCACACTCTGAATTTAATCAGGTTGAACTGAACACCCAAGCTGCCCCACCTGCCTGCCGCCTGGACCACACATTATGTAAATGCAACATCCTCACCACAGCTGGAGTCCGAGTATTCTGAATGCAGCTCCGTCATCTCCTCCCCATAGTGAGATCCAGGAGTGTTGGGGCGCACTTCAGAGTGTCGGGGAGACTGGGAGCCGCACTTCAAGTGGTTCATGTAGAGAGAAGAGTGGCTTTCATTGTGACTCTGAGGGGATTCCAGGGATCTATAAACCAGGAACATGAAAAACAAAATCAGAAGATGCACAGACATCATGAGATACGAGCAGAGGAGGCATCTATATATTTCATACATGAACCCAAGATGCAAAGACCATAAATACCTGTTGATGCTGTTAAGCCGGCTAGCCTGGGGGACTGTCACGTCCTCCCCGTACTCGCTCGTCTTGGCTGGGGTGAGAAGCTCCATGCTTTCCGACTCGCTGCTCTGCAGGCAGGCTGGGGAGCGAGTCTCCATGTCCCGGGGACTTCCGCTGCTGCTGCTGACCTTGCTCTGGTTGCTGGAGTTCAAGACAATGAACTTGTACTTCTTCCAGTTGCGTCTGGGATCTGGGGGACACTGGGAGGTGGGGGAGCTGGCAGTCTGGGAGAAGGCTGCATTCTTGCTGCTGCTGGACTCTGTGGGGGAGTTGGGCTGGCAGTCTGATTTCTGTGGGCTCTGGGGGCTGCTCATCAGGGCCTTGCGGCTGCCGGCTGAGCCACTCGGGGGGTAGTGCCGGGGGCTCCGCTCCTCCTCCACAGATGGGCTGCGCTTGCCCTTGTCTGCCTGCTCGTGCCCTGGTGTGGAGAAGCTGTGCTTCCCGAGTGGGATCCCCATGGGCTTGGGGCTCTGGGGTACGCTGCAGGGGCTCTCCTTCCTTACCTCTTCATCCAGGGCTTCCCTGGAGGAGACGTTGGACACTGGTCTGCTGTACTCAGCGTAAGTGTTTTCGGGAGGAGAGTAGTTCTTCTGGTGGAGGCTACCGCCTTTGGGGTAGTCTGGGTAGGGAGATTTGGCTTCAGGCAGCTTTCCAAGTGGGAAGGGGAAGCTGTGGACAGGCATGTTACCATACAGGTGGTAGGGGCTAGCATTGTACATGCTGGGGCCATAGACTCCCCTGTCCCGGAACGGAGCAATTCGGCCCGGCAAGCTCTCTGCCACTTCATGCAACCTGTAAGCATGGATGTCCTGAGGCATCATTGGGCTGGACAGAAACTCATCTGTGGGCAGCTTGGATGAAGGGCTCCGGTCACTGGAAGAAACAAGAAAGGCATGAACTCTGATCTGCAATGATACTTGCACAAACTACCATGCACGATTCAACATGAATCACATTTCTCACTTTCTGCTCACCTGGACTGGATGAACCTGTGGCAGGTATCGACCACGTGATCCATTTGCAAGTAGACGGCTGTGTTCATGACTGCCACAATGGAGCTCTCCCGCAGACTGAGCCGCGACGTGTACATGAAGCCCAGCAGAATGGCAAAGCCATCCGGATCCACCTTAGGGTCGAGGCTGATGGCGTTCAGGTTGCATTTCAGAGAGTCCGTGAAGATGGAATAGAAGAGCCCACTTCAAAAAATAAAAAAAAGGACACAATGTTGCTACAAATACAATTCAGCTCTGTTGACATTCCTAAAACAAATCTATCTGGTTACCACAGGTTAATGCTTCTACAAAAGCAAACTCAATTTGAGCTCATTCACTGCAGAAGGGAAGCAGAACCCCTACAGCCCGGCTCACCTGCAGGCCATGAGCACGGTCTTGTGTGCGCGGAACGGCTGCCTGTTCACCAGGATCGTGACGTCGGTCAGCACGTCCCGGCTGCGGAGACGATTCAGATTGAGAAGCACGTCGCTCGCATGGCGGGTAAACTGGATGCAGCTGTCTGCTGCGCAAGCCATCTCATCGAGATCTGAAAGACAACATGCAGTATAGGCATTAGAAATGACCATCGATACCCTGAAAAGGCTGGCATTGATATTCCATGTGTGGCAAAGTGACTGGATAGTGCTCCTCAGCCATTTGTAATAAGCAACTTGCAGTATTAGTTGGGAAGAATGAATGGGTCACACGAACTTTTTGCCAGCAACTCATCCTACAGCCACCTGTGCCTTAATGAAGACACACTAAAATAAAATTTAAAATCCTGTTTGTTAAACAAATGTGTGTTTAGAAAACAGGAAGCAAATCCCAAAGTTAAACAGTTAACGATCTTCAAATTCTGCTCTATCTTACCAGTCACCTCCACATTTCACAGCATGCGGATGCTGTTTGCGTCCCTTAAATTACAAGACAACAAAACCACTGCAATCAAATAATCACTATAAGAGTTAAATGCACTCTGTCGAATTCGCCCTCCAGTTACTGTATGCCTTATTTTGCTCCTACCGGAATTTCATATCTGCTGCTATCTGTATAATATTCTGCAATGTGATATTTTATAATGCAATACTTTGTACTGTGATAACTTGTTACAACTGCAAGTCACCCTGGACAAGGGCATCCTAAGAAATAAATAACAGATATCTTGAACAGCTGTTTGGCACCACATTTTAACTTTGATAAAAGAAATACCAACACTGTTTATTGTTTATTTTTTTTTTATTTTTTTAAATAAACCTTTAGTTTTCTCCTATAAAAATGCATACTAAAATAAACATAATTGGAACTATGACATAACTTACTGGTAATTAAAAAAAAAAAGAAAGCTTAAAAAGGTTATTGCCATGCAAGACGTAAAAATAAGGAATTGTTCATTTTCAAATAAATAAAACGCACTAGTTACTACACTATGTTGCTTCAAGAGCGATTTTCAATGGTAAGAAAAAAGTGAAACTGTACCTTCAAAACGTAATTATGGGACATTGGGGTTAGCCATGTCTCTCCCTCCGCAAGCACAGACACGCAATACTTAAACGAAGTTTAAACAGAGTGTCTGGCAGAAGGCAATATAGTGTGTTTGCCATTATCGGGGGACTATTGCGTTTCCCTCATTCCGGGAAGAACAGCACACAACGCCTAGACACACCAGATTAAAAAAACGATTGGTTTTTCTAATTGGAATGGTATGCTCTGAAACTATAGCAAGGTTAGTGTGACGTCATGCGCAAGTGTAAAACTGTGCGAGGACTGCGTTTAACTGAACGGATATGAGTATATTAAATAAATCTGGGGTGAGAAAAAAAAAAAAAAACTTGTAATAGGATAAATATTTAATGATGATCTTAGGTCGTCGTGCTGATAAAGCGATGTTCAAAAGACTAAACTGTGCACTGAAACTAACCTCCACACCCACATTGTCAAGAATATCTTGGCAGCTTGTTTTCCGATACGTGCACTTTCTTTTCTTTCAATGAGCGAGGGAAAGGTTGCACTCAGTGTAAAAGCACGATCTGATAAAAGCTTGAGAACAAATTTCCGCAGTGAATTTCCCTGCATTTCTCAAGAAGTCTAATTCGTCTGTGTTCAGAAAACGCCCCCGTATCTTCAGGGTAGCTCGGTACCTCTGGAGAACAGTTTAGCTTTGGCGCCGCTAGAGGGTACCACTTTCTTGAGAAATAACTATTGAAATTGCTTTCAGCGTGCCATTTATTTACTTACAGCGCTCAAGAGAATGTTGCCATAAACACAATTATACTTTCATATTACACCTCCTCTCCATTATACCTTAAAGATTCAACTACCGTCACAATATTAGCATTCTGGGAAGCACAAATGCGTTAACTATTCCCAGTTCCAACGCTTTCCTGGAATCACCAACAATTCGTGCAAGAATTCTACACGATCCCCCCAACCAAAACAGACCCTCCCCACTGCATTCCTCCCATTTCGTCAGTGCCTTTTTAAAATGACCACAAGGTGCCGCTAAATATATTCTAAAAATCGACAAGAGCAGGGGAGGGTTGACAAGCAAAAACGGAAACAAAATCAAACCGGTTACTCGTGGAAATGCATTAGGACTATTCTCGTTGCAGACAGGGCATTCTGTACAACACAAAACAAGCATCAAGGCGTGTATTAGGAGGACTGTCAGCAGAACTGCACGCACGAAAACTAACCACTTCAAAATGAAGTGCGTCGTCAGCCCTACTTTAAAAATACAGTCGCAGTGTAAACATGCCCGATGCTAAACTCCGCGAAACCGTCTGCAGAAAGCGCACTCTGCCTCATGCAGTAGCGTGTGGAGGGAGGCCAACAACGCAAGCCTGGACAGAGATTTATGACCCGCTGCCCCAATGCCAAAAGTCTAGGGCAGTAAACTGCTGACTGCTGCTTTTGCGAACTTGGGGTGAAAACGCCAGAGATACGGTGAAAGTAAACACACGGTCACAATTCGCAGACGTTTCCGTGTGCGAAATGTGCGTACAGCTCCAGTCTTAGAGGAGAAATATATCGCTATTCCTCTGGTTAAACTACAACCGTACATTTAAAAACATTCAAAATCAGACAGGCGTGAATTTACAACACCCCCCGCAAAGTCATTTTGTACAGTTCGTATATTTAACATCTATCCTAGCCACTTCAAAACAACAAAATGCGGAATCCAAGAATTATTCATTTTTTTCTAACACCTGTTCGCAAAAGGACTGCGTCGCTTCACCTGGGAATTTCTCTTTTGAATATTAAATTGCATTTGGTATCCCCATAAAGAACCAGCACTCGTCAACAATTACATTTTCTCCGGTTCATTTATTGCGTTTATTTGCTAGCCAGCTGGCAATATACTATTTGAAGCACACACCCGCGAGTTCTTGACTTGGCATCTGCAGATCGAACGGAAAGCTACATGGAGTCGGTCCAAAGCGGCGCTACGCCTAAAAGCTATACCGGAGCCCGAACTGCCCGCGCCTCCTCTCCAATGCAAGTGGGCGACGGTGCAGAAGTTACATTTCTCTGCAACCAGATCAGACAGGCGAGGCTTGTGCAGCGAGCCCCTCGGCTCCTGTAGCAATCGCCGCGTCTCAAGACTGCCATTTGAGAACCAGCACAGTCACTCAGACATACAATACAAACACTTCGATCAACAATCTGCTTAAAAAAAAACAAAACCACCAGACAGACAATACCAGACGCCCACTACCAACAAAAAGTACCAGACGCTTTCTCTAGTGCAGGTGGAACACGGCTGTCATACAATTGCATGCACAGAAAAACAACCGTTTAAAAATAATTTATTACTGCATTTGCAAAAAAAAAAGAAAAAAAAAAATCACAACACAATAATCGGCCACTGTTGATGTGTTCCCTGCGAAATCATTGTACTGTCAAGAGAAAGTGGAATGCAATCTCACTACTACAGGACTCTCGCTGTTCTGTATCTGCACTATACGGTTCAGAGCGGTCTGGCAGCGAGTACACAGCGGCGCGCCACTCTCCGGTACAGACGCGGTCTCCTGCCAAGCGAGGCAACACAGACGCGCCGCACAAACACCTGAAAATCGACTAGATGCCGCTAATAACATAATCACAGACTTTCTGCCCTTGAAACAAACCACCTGCAAGAAAAAAAAAAAGTACAACTTGGCGCTAACTCAATGGCAGAAGAAAAAAAAAAAAAAAAAAAAAAAGAATCACCTGGTAAGTCTTTCCTAGAAACTCGTTGCATCCCCACTTCTAAGAACCCCAGTTCTAAGAATCGCAGGAGCTAAATTCTCAGAATTTGAGCTTGCGACTGCGCCACTCGCACACGACAGGGGAGGATCACGATTTCACATGCGGCGTTTTAACAACGGTCTGCGAAAACAAAGTCAGAGGCTCGCCTGCGGTTTAAATAAACAACTAAAGAGGGACAGAAATAGAATTTAAAAATCCTCGTATTTCCTCAGATATTTTGTACAAATCTAAGAGAAATAGATGTCGGCGCTCTCCAAATACCCCTTTGTCGTGGTTGCTCCCAGTTCTGAACGGTCACGTGGGCAAAAAAACCACTTGACGTAGCCAGTGAACTTTAAGCCCAGCCTCTAAATTCTCAGAACTAATTTGCTATTCTGTGACATAAGCACTGGGTATGCTTGCCCATATGAAAGCCATTGCATGCACAGCACACACACGGCAGCTTTACGCACGGATATGCACTGCTTTTATATTATACAGAAATGATGCAGCTTGGGATAATCCTACATAGGCTATGTATCTTTTTTTTTTGTAATCATTTCAGTTTTTGTTTACTTTCTTGGCATTGAGAGCTTGGAGTGGGTCCGCCGAGAAGGAGTTTTTGTATTACATGGGAAGACTTGCAGTATTTCCTTCCCTGGTAGCTTCCTTGCTTGATGCTACTGTCAGTGCTAGCGTTCTGTTGTCGTTGACTGTGCAGCTCGTCTTCTAGGGCGCAGTATGTAATGGGTGTGCTGTTAAATTACATGGAGTTGCTGGTGACGGTGTTTCATGCTGTTGCATTGTCTATCACGGTCTTGGTAATAATGTTTTGCAATAAATATCTGCGTAATACGGGAGCGAATCTGTTACACCGAATTGCAACAGTGTAGCCAGCCTTTGGTAATAAGGTGACAATAATGTGATTTTGTTTTTCGAAAGTGATACACCATATGTTACAAAGGCCTACCGGTTATTTCGAAATCGAGTGTTGCACGGAACTGTGTGGTGCGCAGACCCGAATCTCGTTGCAGGGGGGGTTAAAACGAGCTCGAATAAAATGCAACGTTATGGACAAAATGACTTCACGTGAGAACACTGCTAGACTGTCCTGCAGTTCTGCTAAAAATCACGTTCCACATAACTAAAAAAATCTCTCTCTCTCTCTCTCTCTCTCTCTCTCTCTCTCTCTCTCTCTCGCGCTCTATATATATATATATATATATATATATATATATATATATATATATATATATATATATATATATATATATATATATATATATATATATATATCTCGCTCCTGTGTTGCGGTGAGATTTGGTTTCCTTCTTTTCGTAGTGTTGTCATAGGTTTCAATGCTGTACTCTCGGTCCACAAACCAGTGCTTACCAGTGCTCTGCACGCCCCGTTTTTTGTGCACGCAAAATAACTTATAAATGTTCATTAGTTTACATCCAAACAATCCTTATGTGAAATATATATACAGACTTGTATACCAAATGACTTTGGACCGAGCAGTGTTATTAGATATGCTTTTATACTTGTCCGCAGTGCGCCCTGCGGGTATACACTGTACTCGTTGGTGCAGCTGTATTAGTTGATTCACTCTTGCTCAAGTGCCATAGAGCATGTATGCAATCAAGCAAAAAAAGAAAAAAAAAATCACAACACAATAATCGGCCACTGTTGATGTGTTCCCTGCGAAATCATTGTACTGTCAAGAGAAAGTGGAATGCAATCTCACTACTACAGGACTCTCGCTGTTCTGTATCTGCACTATACGTCACCACTGACACTTTATTTCCAGATGCTTGTGATGTTTTCACGCACAGCAAAAAGAAGACGATAAACTATTTGAGGAAAATACTTGTTCGTTGACTGTGTTGGCAGGGATCTGTCTGTTAGTTGCCTGTTTTTTTTTTTTTCTTCGTTTGTTTGCTTTTTAATATTAAAAACAAACAAACAAACAAAATGATTTCATTGAAAAAGCATAACCATGTGTTTGAACCGAAACTATACATTTACATTATGGAAACAATTCGAATAATATTACTGACTATTTCTGAATAGGGTTTGCAAAAAAAATATCATGGAACAGTGCGCCTGTTTAATGGTTAATTAAAATTAAACAAAATTGGTTATAAAATAAAATATCTGTAAATAGAACGTATCGTGTGTATTAGTTTTATGTTTATGTGTGGTTTCAAAACATTCGTTTTTTCTGTTGCTAAACTGGCTGTCAATAAGTTTTAGCTCGTGTGTTAAATGGGTTAACCCTGGCAGAGACGGGCCTTAACACGAAATAAACTGGCATGAGACTTTGCAAACTCGCCTCGTCCATTCTTCGATATAGCCTTTGATACATATTTGTAAATATATTTAAATGTTCACATTCAGAAATAAACATTTTGACAAAGAATTGTAAAGTGTGTTTTATTGAAGGCAGTCACCTAACCTGCGTGGAATGTGTGCTTCACTGTTACAGTAACTGATTTGCATGTTGCAGATCGCTTTGGTTAAATTAGTGTATGTATGTATGTATGTATGTATATATATATATATATATATATATATATATATATATATATGTATATATATATATATATATATATATATATATATATATATATATATATATATATATATATATATATATATATATATATTATACTTGTGAACACTGATTCTAGATCCTCGGAGACACAATATTACGGTGAATCTATACATGTCCACACGTGGCAATATGTTGTATGACAAGTTCAAATAATTATAATAATATTATTATTATATATAATAATAATAATTAAAATTATGGCGCGGCCTTTTTTTTTGATCATAATATTACACCTTAACACTTCAGGAAATCCTTCAATTTTTGAATGTCACAGACAAAAAATTTCTGTTTTAATTTTTTTTTTTGTTGTTTTTATGGCCTCGCACCTCACACATACATCTGAAACAAACAGCTCCTCTCTTCCACCCACAAACTCGGAACACCCCGTCCTGCCCCCATACCGACTCCGCCCGCTGGCCCGTCCACCTGCCCCACAACTGTTTGTAATTGGAAAAAAATAATAATAATATCCCACCTCCGCTCTTTCTCTGGAACCTTTGTTCTTGTAGGTTCTAGTAAGAACCATTGTTACACACTCAACCATTTGACCCATTAGAATCCTAATTAGGGGTTCCATATTCGATGCTTTGTCATAGGTTACTGTGAACCTTGCATGCATTAAGTTTATTTTTCAATTACCATTCTCAAGCAGTACATTATAATTGGACATTCCTGTAGTCAGGTATTGTATTAATTATTTTCACAGGAGTACGTCAGGTGTATTTCCTATAGTGATTTCACAGCGCTCAGACTTCGCAAAGCGGAGTGCATGATATGTGTAGTGATCAAGGCTATTAAGGTAAAGGATTTTATATACTTATGAAACATAGAATATAAACTCATGAACACTAAAACGTCACTTATGCCAAAATAAATAATTTTCACAGTGAAGCACTGTTATCCCCCATAGTCTCTATAAAGGTTTGTAATTGGTTTGTAAAAGGGTGCCCCTCATTGTTCTCAAGAAAAGCTTTTGCCCATTCAATAAAGCCGTTGTGCGTGGGTTCCCTTATGTAATGTTATTTTTAACAGGCAACACGTTGCTATTATTTGAATCTACTTGTTAACCTCTGCCAGCAGTTAACCCTAATGACTCGTTATATTATCCAATGTATTAGACAGGAGAGCTTTGCTTAAAGGCTAGCCTAAAGTCGTGCGCAAACTGGAAAAGGGTTGAGAATGAAAGATGTGTGGAGTTCTTCAACCAGTCTGGGTTTGGATAGGCATCGTGTTTATTCCAAGAAACCTTTGGCCCACGTTTTACTAGTTTTGCCTCTGCATATGCTTTTAAAATATAAGTATCGCCCAGGCATGAGGGTTCTTTAATCAGTTTTATCAGCCGCTGAATTAAGGAGTAATAGTTGACAGGACTCTGCGGTGTACAGGAGGGGTTTTATATTCCCCGATACAGTAGCAACAGTGTAGCTGTCCAATATCTCAGCATATATGCACGGTTATTTCATTTTCTGTTGGAGTCGATTATGAGAGTTACGCGTATTGTATTTTAAAAAGAAGTTTGGATTTGAATGCCATATCAAGATAGGTTTCTTTTTGCGTTTACCGTGGCAATGTGCACATCTGATCCTTGTGTATCCCTCAAATAGTAATGGATTTTTTTTTTTTTTTTTTCACAAACAGCCTAAATAAAATATAAGCCTATATGTTTTTATTTGTGGTAGATAATACGTCTGGGAACTTTTATTTTAATGTATTGTTTTGTTATGCATAGTACTTTGAAAGCGTATATATATTAAAAATAGTTCATTGTTGAGGTTTTTGTGATACATAGACTGCATTTATATATGCAGGACCCAAGTAGACGGCACAATTATTGTTATTTTTTTAAATGATGATATGAATTATATAACTAAAAAAGCACAGTATTTGTTTATTTGACATAAGCCACGTGGACGTTATTGTCTAAAAGAATGAACTATGCCCTATAGACATTTCAGCTGTGGAATGAACTTGTCTCTGGATGTGTGGAAATGTTTATCAGTGTGTTTTGTTTTTACATTGAATAGATTAAAAGGGGTAATGAGCTATCTATCTATCTGTCTATCTATCTGTCTGTCTATCTATCTGTATATCTGTCTATCTATCTGTCTGTCTATCTATCTATCTATCTATCTATCTATCTATCTATCTATCTATCTATCTATCTATCTATCTATCTATCTATCTGTTTATCTATCTGTCTATCTATCTGTATATCTGTATATCTATCTATCTATCTATCTATCTATCTATCTGATATATATATATATCTATCTATCTATCTATCTATCTATCTATATATATATATCTATCTATCTATATATATATATATATATAAATATAATATATTATATATATATATTATTATCGCTATATATATCTATCTATCTATCTATCTATCTCTATCTATCTATCTATCTATCTATCTATCTATCTATCTATCTATCTGTTTTTTCTTTAGAAATAATAAAAGAAAAAATCAATGGCCAACTTTTTAAAATGAAGTTTGCTTTAGTATTTGAAATGTTAGAGTGTTAACGATCTCTCTGCTTGTCTATCTGCGGTCTATTGATATTAATTGAAGTTTCCTTTAGTGCTCAGAATGTTAGTGTTATGTAGTTAAAGATCTCTCTACTTGTCTATCGGGTGTATGGTTTTAATGGGGAGGCAGACAACCAGAAAATGTATCGTTCCGTCTCCTTATTTATTTATTTATTTTGTTTGTTTGTTTGTTTGTTTGTTTGTTTTTTTATATAAAGCCGTGAATTTCATAAACAAAAGCACAGGCGTTTTCCTGGCATTGTTTCCTAACTATCGGTCACAGAAAAAAAAATAAAAAAAAGGATTTCAAGCCAACTAATTTGTCAATCCCGCTGGTTGGAGAACAACAGTGAGGGAAGTTGGTGGTGACAATCTTCAGTAAAGCTTGCACTTCAGAGCTGCTCCCGAATCATGGCATTGGGGAGAGCGTTCACTGGAGAGCGTGTGGACTTTAATGAAGTGGAAACACCTGCCAAGTGAACACCTGTTGTGCTGTCAGCCCTCTGCCTTGCTCTCATCGTAACTAACCCTATTAAGTGATTCGGGCATTTGCACACGATCAGTCCTGTGAGGGTTAACCCACTAAATGTTTGCATATCACGGGTATTGTTACGATTGCTAGCTTTGCTATGTTTACTGGCAATATTTAGAGTTTGGTAATCCAGGCAGGATTCTAACAGGGAGTATGTGGGGGATATTTCGGATTCCAGAACCTGGAATCAGTGTGTTATTTGTTTACATTTTCTTTGTTTAGTTAAAATAAATACAATTACTAACGCTAACGATAAAACTAATAATGTATTAAAAAAAAAAAAAAAAAAAAAAAAAAAAGAATCAACGAATACTAATGAAAGCGAATAAATGTCTTTTCACCTGATTTGTCACACGTGTTTCAGAACTGATCTCTTTCGGCGTGCTTTGGTTAACAGTTATGATTTTGTGAAAGTTGAAGGTGGTCGAGTTCAATCATTGCTGATGGCCTATCGCGCCTGTTCACCTCTGTGAGGATTTCTTCAGTCTTGTCGCTGACCGCTTTCCTCTCTCGATAAAGTGGTCATCACAACTCCCGCAGCTAACGTGAAGAAGAGACTAACAAAAGAAAATATATAGCAATATAAAGGCAATCCAATGTTAAAAAAACAACTATATATATATAATTTATCCTTTCAGTTTACTTGTATTTGTTGCAGAAATGTGCGGCCACTTGAATGCTTAGGCTGATTCAGTGAAAAGCATATTGACCAGATCGGCAAAAACAAACATTGCTGAGTTACCGTTGTGATCTTAATATAGCCCCGTACATTTAAGCCTATTGTAGGAGATATCGAGGTTCGTTGTCACACGGGTTGGTTGTCACAGTGCTCATAGCTATGAAACTAGATGGCGCAGGCATGTGATACTAACGCTGAAATGTGTGTTCTATTGTCTGCAAGCCAACCATCTTGAAATTTGAGGTCAATTCCATCTAACATATCTCTTAGTAGTATTGGAGTTTGTTTGAACTGGTGGCCATGTTAAATAGAACCAGATACTGACTATCTTTTGGTGTAAAAACAAAACCAGTAAGTTCTCCCAGTAGTACTGAGAGAATTAAATTATCATGTAAAGTCTGGTTTGGGCAGATTGTCACATAGTTTTGGGGGTTGGTTGTCACACCTATAGGAAGAAGTCTTATATTTTTTTCTTTCTACTTTTTTGCACCAAAATGTGGGATATGTCACCATGTAATGCTTATTTAAATTATTTACTGTTTGTCCTCTGGTTCTGTGGAGGCTGTGGTAGAATTTTGTAGCATGGGTCAACATTTCAAATATATATATATAGGTCTGTATTTTTTATGTTCACATAAAAAGTAAAAATACAACTTTTCTGTCTTTGTACACAGTAGAAACGTTATGTTATTTAAAAAAAAAAAAAAAAAAAAAACTAATAATGTTGCATTATTGTCTACTGTAAAAGCAAGAACATACGTTGTGACAACCAACCCCATATCTTGTGACACCCAACCCCAGTACGGGGCAGGTTGTCACAGGTGACCGGCGCATTTTCAACCATCTAAATATCATATTTGGAATAAAGTTACACACATTCCAAACATTGACCCAGAAGTGCTGCGATTACTACACACAAATCACTACCAAGTAGACAAAGTAGTTCAGCCACAAAATCGTTTGTGTACAATTTTATATAACCCCGTGTGTTGCTCTTCAGTTAAGGTCACATACATCTGCTGAACTGTAAAAAAAAAAAAAAACATATTAAAAAGAACTTTAATGGCCAAACTCAGTACATTGTAAAGTAAAAGATCTTTGACTGTACCGCCTTTCAAATGGGCGTTTCCTTGTTTTGTGAGCTACAATCTTATGCGCACACCCGGCAAGAGCTGTAGACATAGCATCATGTCTTAACAAGTACCTAAAATAACACCACACCTATACCTCACTGCAAGGTCTCAAGGCAAATAAACAAGATTGGAATTTTCAACATGAACAAACATACATATATATATATATATATATATATATATATATATATATATATATATATATATATATATATATATATAAGATTGAAATTGTCCCTTCCTTCACCTAACCAAGATACATTACATTAATAACTAGTGCATGATGTGGCTTTATAGGGCATTATCCATGCCTTCCACACAGTCTGCAGACAATTTCTAACAAGGCTCTTAGGCATGTAGCTTATCAAGAACAGACACCCCCGACAAGTCTCTTCATCAGAAGGGAGCTGCAGGAACAGAACAGTGCGGCAGGACAGACAGACAACAAGCATTCAGCGTGCTTAACACTGTGCTGCACTTCATTTAAAGCAGTCCAATCACAGGCCTGGAGTGCCATTCCACTCCAAGTTTAACAGGAGAAATGAGACAATCCACTACCAGGGTCTGGATGGAAGTATATTGGTTCAATAAAACAATTTAGAACAGGACTGTAACAAAGACCAGGAGATATATCCTGTTTAGCTGATCCAGCTCCAAGCTTCCTCCTCTCAGGTCTCCACACAACTTTCCTAGAGTATCTGGGTATCTGTCTTTGTCATCCCCCTAATTGCAAAGCACATTACTGAGGGGGCTAAAATGCAAAGGCTCTAAAGAAACCAGGCACAACATGCAAAGATGATATCTTAAACTAATCCATTGCAATTCGCTAACAGTGTAACCATTCCATTAATCGCCTTCCTTCAGTACACAGTATACAGAAGAGCTAGCTCCAGACTGATCAGAGATAATGCAGATGTGCAGGATAGCTCATGCTAATGACCAGGACAACATTACCAATTCAACTGACTAAGGAGAGCAGTATCATGTTTGCAGTATTTGTAAGTCAAGCTGTACTGGGCACCACTGTGAACGACTGAACACACCTTTCACATCTGTTAAAGCAGGGGGTTGACCACACAGGCACATCTCTATGAGTTCTCAAGAGATGGCTCAGTCCATTTGGACAAAAGTACTGTGTTTGGTTTGCTTGTTTCAGTGCAATGTGAAAGTACAGTAGGTTCAGAAACAGGTTCAGAACCATCAAAAAGTCCTTTTGAAGTGAACCCAGTTCTTTTGTACTGAGGTGTACATGTGAAAACAAAAGAAAATTAGTTATTTTCCTCCAGAGTTCGTTTACAAGTGAACTCAGTTCGGTTAGTTTAGAAACTAACCACATGTGAAAAGGCTCTACATGTCTTAAATGAGTTGTATCTCTTAATCCTAATTAGCAGAACCCTACAATCCTCTTGCAACACTGACAACTTTTTAAGACGTTGGTTAAAAAGCAGAACACTGTCAGTTTTTGGACAAGGAATGTCAGGCACTGCTAATTAGAGTCACTGTGTATTGCATGCAATTAACAACCCTTCTAATAATCACAGACTCCACCCCTTTGTCATGCTGCTGTATTGCTTCCCAGAATAGAACCTTAGAATACAAAAGCACATGCATTGAAGGATGGAGTCTCTATATGTGAATAAGGAAGATGTCAGGTGAGCCTGGCAAGGAATTAATTTATTCTCGTTTCACTGGAGGACGTGCTGAACTGAAGAGATGTAAAGTCCATAACAGGGATTATTTATTTATTTATTTTGAAATGCATCACAGGATTTGATTTGGATAATCAAAGGGAATCCTAAGTGCTTCACATTAGCCGCTGATAATAAAAAATAATAATTTAAAGGGGGTTATTAATATTTTTAGTTCAATGCAAATATACAGCCTAGGGAAATATGATCTTAACAGTATTGGATTCATGAATAAATAAAAACATAGCATGCCAAGCAGGTTTCTCTTTTATAGTGTTCCTGCTTCAATATTAAGACATATTGTACGGGAATTGCTCTAAAGTCCTTTGCATGGATCCTTTGCATGTTGCAGCTTCTCAGATTCAGCCTTTGTATTGTGGTATGTTATTTCTTGTCTGTCTTTACTCTGCAGAGATACGGTATGTTAGTTCACTGACTTTTTTAAATTTAGGAATATTTAGCCCTTAATCATATTTAATACTAAACGCCATTTTGTATGAATCAGCACAAAGTTCTCAGCTGAATTAATATAAATGAATCAGTGTCTGATCAGTACTTGGATGGTTGGTGTCCCAGGAAACATTATCTAGTAACACTTTACATGAAATGTCTCAAATTACTCTAATAAATTCATGTCTACTTAAACATAATTACAATGTCATTATGCTTAGTTACAATGTACTGAATTTGTACTTTTTTGGCATGATATAACCCTAACCCTAACCCTAGCCCTAACCCTAACCCTAACCCTAACCCTAACCATAACCCCCTAACCCCCTAACTCTAACCCTTTTCTAATTTATATCTTACCTCAATCTATTACATCTCTAAAGAGTATAATGTTATATAATAACACAATACAAGTGTAGTAAAACATTGCACAAGTATAAAAATTATTCCAGAATTTGTCTGTCTAGTTTTTTTTTGTTGTTTTTTTTTTTTTTTTTTTAAAGATCCCACCGATTTAGCATCAGCAACATAGTTTGATAATCCACTTCATACACTCACCACTCTGAAAAAGTGTCTTCTACCCTTCATCCTCTGCCTGCACTCAATTTTCATGAGATCCTGGCATTGTCGCAAGCTTCACAGCGACTAGGCAGTGTGGGGAAGCAATTACAAAGGCAAACACCATACCTGAGTATACAGTCAAAAGTGTACAAATCAAGAGAAATTAGTGTGCTGTTGCATAATGCAATGGTGATTGTTCAATCCTGGCCCCTGCATTACAAAAGGGACGCTGTGGTTTTGGAACAAGGCTGGAGATTACAGTAATCTTTAGAATGTATTGTGCACACTGCTGTGTATATACAATATGCATTTGTACAATGAGCCCCACTTATGCAATATGCACTTCAATCTAATTTAGAGTGTGCAATTATTTTTCTCCCTAATTTAAAATGTCCAATTAGGTTCTTTCACCGCAGCAATTCCCCACGCAGCGCAAGAGAACTAAAGATTTAGTGGGCATCCTTCGATCTCGCAACCGAGCCAACTTCCTCATTTACAGCCAGGAACTTGAGAGTGGATATCAGCGAGCTACTGGCCTCTGGATGATAAAGACCAGCCCTGCCTGTATGCTTGAGCTCACTGGGTGCCAGGCCAGTAGGGTCTCACTAGTTTTGCCTCCCTGACCTGCGGGAGTGCAAGAGCCACTGCGAAAGCTCCCTCTTTGCACAGCCAGGATGTGAACCTGCGCTCCTCTGACTGGAGCCCTGTGAATGCAGCTTTTTGGTAAAATACATTCATTTAATTGTTTGTTGTGGGGAGATGACTAGGTTTGAAGGTATAGCATTAAGATCTAAATATTGGCCCTGAATGGATTTGCTGTAAATGTATGCTAGTTAGATTGAAGTAAATTAATTCCTTTTTGTTTTACACAATGTGGCTTTATTGTGAAAAGAAAGATTCAAGCAACTAAACAGTGGGAACATTATTATATCTAGAGCCCCCTAAAATTGTGATGCACACCTCCTACACTAAGCTTGCTTACAGTAAAGTGGACACACAAGGCCATGCGAGAGCACAACTTCTGTGCTGATGACTAAAAACTGCCAAATAAATGTGAATGCGCATATTTACCTTCAAACTAGCATGCAAGCACAGCAAGACCTTCACAGCTCAATGCCAGCCCTGCTCTCTATGGAACGCGCACAGCACCTGCCCTGTGAGTCTGCCTGCTTAGTCTGAGGATGAAAGATAATTTTGAACCTGTTTCAAACACACTTTGTTTCCGTTCTGTGTACTGTGTTGCTTTGTATGCTGTGCCCCTTCCTCATTTATTGAGAATCTCAGGTCCTTTCCATTGTGCCGATTTCATTTCCACTGTGCTTATGGAACTGTAGTCCACTGAAGAAGCTGCTCTTTTTTCGTTTTGTGAGTGAAACTGATTCAACTAGCACACACACATGACACGTTTCAGGATTTAGCAGATGTATGAAGTTCACGCCCACTCTTTAAAACAAATGACCTATTTATTTAAACTACTGCAGTCTTGGGTTGGTTAAATATAGTATCTAGTTTTGAGCTGTTTTTCCAGTGTAAAGGTCATGCTGTAAAAATGAGTGCTGATTACTGTCTGTGGCAAGGCGAAAGCCCTAAATGTAGCTTTTCAATAAAACTCCCATGCACAGGAGCACACGTCCTGAACATGCTACCGGCCAAGAACTGATGAGAACAATCAATAATACTCTTAACAGTATTGGATTCATGAATAAATAAAAACATAGCATGCCAAGCAGGTTTTTCTTTTATAGTGTTGCGATAAAAACGGACAATAAATGCAGTTGAACTTTCCAAAGCTGTCACTTGTATTTGTTGCAATACCACCCTGCATTCTACAACATGCGTAGCTCTGACAACTGAGATGAATTGCCCTGGATGAGAATAGAACTGCCACTGATACAAACCCTTGCACCCAACAATAGCTCTTCTGTGTTTCTGTATCAGTTTTGAAAATCACTTTTATATAAGACTTCATGTGACTGTCATGTTCAGATATGGATGTACTGTGCCTATGTTAAACTGTGAATGTATGCAATTATAACCTGCTGCCTCTCATGACTATCGATATTTAACATTCGGAGAGCTTCAGCTGTGGGGCAAATTGCTACCGAGGTTCACAGTTTAAGTTTAAGTTTAAGCTTAGAGTTTATGGTGTCATTGTAAACCTTGTGGTCTCAACCATTCAGGTTTCAATGAGTCATTAACCCTCTAAAGCAGTGTCTTTCACTTGTGGCTCTTTAACTCCGTTCCAGTCCATGATCCTTCTCCAACTTCATCCTTAATTATTGAGTTGAGCCTTGTGCCAACCAGATCTATTTATGAACAAGGTGTTCAGTTAGGTAATTGCAGATTTTAAGTTAGCTATAACATTTTATAAGTAACTTGAACTCTGTATCTGTTTAAGAGCTGAAAACAATTAAAACGGTCTAATTAAACAAATTAAGGATCTAGTTAAGTAATTGAGAGCTCAGTTGGAATGAAAATCAGAACACAAGGACTCCTTGAAACACACTTTAAACAGGAAGATGCATTTTTAGCAGTGATCCTATTCAGAATACTGGGGGCTAGATTCAGTCTTGCTATGCAGTGCCCACAATGGTGTTTCCCAATTCAGTCACTCTTTCCAGAGCTGTGCTACCTATATATTTTAGAATAAGGGCTTCTACTGGCATTGCAGTACTGAGGGGGTGTCCTAGTATAACCGGTAAATAAATCAGCATGGTGTTCTTTATTGACCCTGGTTTAAAACACTGTTAGAAGGAGTTCAATACTTCATGAAAATTCCGTTCTGTTTATTCATACACTGACATTTCCAAGACAGCGATACTCACGCAGTATAAGAATGAAAAGAGATAACTTTGAATTTTAAAGGGACAGTGTAAAGAGGAATCCTTTAATGCCAAGGTCTGAAATCGGTGCTATGCAAATTATATTTTGCGTTCCCGGCAATTTAGTCAAAAAGTTTTTAAACTTGTTTGTTAGTTCAAGAACCGACACAAAATTTTGACAAACCCAGACCGAATCTCCTGTTCAAAACAAACTATCTGATGCCGCTCATAATAAAGGACCTGAAAGTTTTCAAACATTTCACAAAGTTGTTGATTATGAGTCTGAGGGGAAATCTGTGATGCAGTTCTTGTAAAACATTTACAGTATTATAAAAACATTTGAGTTTCGTTTTCTGTGAGGCTCGTGTTTTCAGGATGCTGCTGGACCAGAGCTGAGAGGGAGCAATCTGAATCACAGGTACCATCCTCTCCTCATTACTGTCCTGTAGCAATATTCAATAAAACCTTATCGAATGCCATTTTCTTTCTTTCTTTTTCTTTCTTTCTTTCTTTCTTTCTTTCTTTCTTTCTTTCTTTCTTTCTTCAACCTTTTGCTTAACTTTTTACAATGCTTGATGTCATTCTGGTGCACCTGAGTTTGGGCCTGTGAGCCCAGATCTCAAAACATCTTTTAATGAAAAAATACAAATAAACTGGGTCAGTTTGAATTTCAGCGACTGACAGTGTGTAAATGTGATTGTGTTTCGGTCCGTTCCAATGACCCCGGGGGGAGCTTATAAGATTATTTCCATGACAGCGATTTAATTTGTATCACCAGATCAAATTGAATTTCCATGGAACTGAGTAAAAGAATATCAGGCCGTGGTTTTTCAGGTCTTAACAATTGTATATTTCACGTTAGCTGTAACATTTGATAAGTAACTTGAACTGCAACTGTTTAAGACCAGGAAACAAGTAAAAAGACTGTGAATTGCCTCGCCCTGTGTGATGCCCCTGTCTGCGTTAACCGAGATTGCCACAATATATATATATATATATATATATATATATATATATATATATATATATATATATATATATATATATATGTGTGTGTGTGTGTGTGTGTGTATATATATATATATATATATATGTATATGTGTGTGTGTGTATATATATATATATATATATATAGATAGATAGATAGATAGATAGATAGATAGAGGTCAGCACTGATACCGAAAACTGGTCATCAGTATAGAGCAGCGTGTTATAAGTGCCACCTGTACAGAATTCACAGTGAGCATGAATATGAATCCTCAAACATTACCTTTCAATAAGCATTGGGACTAGTCTGTGCAACTCTGGCCACTTGGTGTTTAACCATTGCTATGGCACTGCATTGTCATTTAAGATAATTTGCCAGTTTCAAGCATGCAAGTCAAAAAGACTGCGCTGATACCAGCATGTTTATCTGGTGTTTATGCGAATACAAGGACCAAAGCAAATACAGTACTGGAAATTTCCAGCAACTTTCTTGTACCCCCATCAGCATATGTGCAAGGTGAACACAGCGCAATGGTACAATGGAGCTGTATGCTACCCCCAGAACAAAGACTTCATCTTCCTGGAGTACAATAAGCTGTCACGTACAGAATTAAACCAGCCTGTCTATTGAAGTAAGGGACACCAAACAAGGTGAACTACAGGGGCATGAATCAAAAACTCAACATGATCAAGGGGCACTGTTGGCTTTAGAACTTTATTGTAAAGGGATTTTTAATGGGACAATATTTTTTTTTTCTTGGACCAGCTTAACCAGCTCCTCAGCCAGCAGACAACTTCTTGAACCAGTAGGAGCAGCTGAAAACCAGCTCTGCCCAGTATACCCCAGAGCTGTTCATTGCTGGCATGCCTTCCAGGGAATCTGGCTGTATTTTACTACACTGCTGCAATGCCTCCCAGGGAATCTGGCTGTGTTTTATTACACGTTGCTGGTATGTCTCCCAAGGAATCTGGTTGTGTTTTACTACTCGTTGTTTGCATGCCTCCCACGAAATCCGGTTGTGTTTTACCTCACATTGCTGGCATGCCACCCAGGGAATCTGGCTTTGATTTACTACATGTTGCTGGCATGCATCCCAGGGAATCTGGTTGTGTTTTACTACATGTTGCTGGCATGCCACCCAGGGAATCTGGCTTTGATTTACTACACTTTGCTGGCATGCCTCCCAGGGAATCTGGTTGTGTTTTACCAGATGTTGCTGGCATGCATCCCAGGGAATCTGGCTTTGTTTTACTACACGTTGCTGGAATGACTCCCAGGGAATATGGCTGTGTTTTACTGCATGTTGCTGGCATGCCTCCCATGGAATCTGGCTGTGTTTTACTACTTGTTGCTCTGATTGGACCATGTTACAAAAGCAGCAATACTAAAATTGCATTGTTTTTTAAGGAGGGAATGCTGCATGCAGTGGTGAAACAGACTTCCACAAACCACCAGTCTGTGTTGTATCTGATAACATTGTTTTTGAGGGGCATTCTAGTTCCTGCTATCTGTGAGCCCACCACCCTCATGTCCTACTTTCACCCACTGCCGAACCGCCGTAGAAAGAAAGAAAAGATAGGCTACTACTCTAACTGTGGCACAAGGCAAGCTTGCTTCATCTTATCAGCATTACCCCATTCTCCAGGGCCTCTTCCTCTTTTGGTAATCCCCTCTTAAAGCACACTGCAAGCCAAAATATTGTGAAAGCAAAAGTACAAAAAAAAAAAACTAGAAAACGTGTCATAATCTTTCTTGGAAACCAAGTAAGAATCCGTTAATGGTACTTTTGCAATGTCCCTGGTGTGCTGTTACACAACATTTGCCATGATTGCTTGCAAACTGAAAAATGGTCAGAACTACATTAAATTACTAGCTCCTATTCATCGTAAGCAGGACAGTTTCTTATCCTGGATATTTACTCTCTCTATTGCTTAGCAGTTGTGTATAATATACAAGAACAAGACTACAAAGATCTTAGTGACTGCTGCCTTCAATCTCTGTGGAGCGTGAGCGAAATACCAGTGACTTCTTGTCACTTTAATGGCAATAAAAGCATAATGTGGTTATGACTAAAATTGTTCAACCCTTTCATGCATGAACTATTGAAAATAACTGAAAAAAGTAGTTTTAAACACAGAATAAATATATTTTTCATTTTCAATGTATTCCCATTGTTTTAAAAAATGCATCCTCATATGAGGTTATCGTGCATTTGTGTCTCCCATATGTCCCCATATAAAGACTAGAAGAGAGGGTTTTGTTTTTATCTGTCACCATATGAGGTTGCCATGCATGAAAGGGTGAAAGTTGAAGATGACTTTCGACATGACTGCTGCAAAAAGAAAAAAAAAAGTTTCACATTTACTTTGATATTGAATTAACTCAGTGCTTGTGTTTCCTTTTGACTTAAAAACAAACAAGCATTTGAATGCTTAAGATTTCCTATCTCGAGACTTTCTCATAATGATGTGCTGATAGACTGGAATAGATTGCTGGGACCAGTTCAGTGCTGAAATGAAATAGATCCCATGCATGAAGGACAGGCCCCGCCCTGGTGTAGCCTGCCCTCTCTGTGTCTCATTTCATCATTGAGAAGGCAAGAGTGTTTTAGCCTGTATCAAATAGCAGCACACAAAACTCTTCTGATGAAAACTTATTTTTTCTTGCTAATTCCCAATATGACTAGGTCTTCGAATTGCTCTCATCATTTGGATACCTAACATTGTCATGTCATGCAACAGCCCCCTGATTCATTAATTGACCTACTGCTTTTAGAAAATTGCAACCTTTGAGTCAGAGTTCTTCAATGAACATTGATTCATCTGAATTCATAATCCACTGATTGCATTGAAAGATATAATGTAACCAAAGGTTTCAAGCAGTTAGGAGGTGTATGAGGCAGTGAGGCAGGCTTCATTATCATTGTGCTCTAAAAGAACTGTAGGGAAAGAATGTTGTACACAGAGCGGAACGCATGGAATTTCAGAAATGAGATCATTCTTTTGTATAGATTTGCTGCAGAGGGGTCTGTGTGCTTCTGGCATTTTGAGCATTGTGCTGCCATATCTCAACCTATGCTTGACATCCAACCTATTAGAGCTCAGCATTGATTACCTTGTTACACAATCAGGTTGCATGATGTTGCACACAGCTTCAATGAAGAATCCAAATGGGCAACGCAATGAGTGATTCATGGGCATTGAGAGATACAAGCCCTGATTGTAACACTGCCATTAGCATAAGACACATACATCTCGACCACAAAGCTTGTTGAACATTGAGTTGAATGGTATGATGTTCATGTTTAGTCGAATGGTAAGATGTTCATGTTTAGTTGAATGGTAAGATGTTCATGTTTAGTTGAATGGTAAGATGTTCATGTTTAGTTGAATGGTATGATGTTCATGTTTAGTTGAATGGTATGATGTTCATGTTTAGTTGAATGGTATGATGTTCATGTTTAGTCGAATGGTAAGATGTTCATGTTTAGTTGAATGGTATGATGTTCATGTTTAGTTGAATGGTAAGATGTTCATGTTTAGTTGAATGGTAAGATGTTCATGTTTAGTTGAATGGTATGATGTTCATGTTTAGTTGAATGGTATGATGTTCATGTTTAGTTGAATGGTAAGATGTTCGTGTTTAGTTGAATGGTATGATGTTCGTGTTTAGTTGAATGGTATGATGTTCGTGTTTAGTTGAATGGTAAGATGTTCGTGTTTAGTTGAATGGTAAGATGTTCGTGTTTAGTTGAATGGTATGATGTTCGTGTTTAGTTGAATGGTATGATGTTCGTGTTTAGTTGAATGGTATGATGTTCATGTTTAGTTGAATGGTAAGATGTTCATGTTTAGTTGAATGGTATGATGTTCATGTTTAGTTGAATGGTATGATGTTCATGTTTAGTTGAATGGTATGATGTTCATGTTTAGTTGAATGGTATGATGTTCATGTTTAGTTGAATGGTATGATGTTCATGTTTAGTCGAATGGTATGATGTTCATGTTTAGTCGAATGGTAAGATGTTCATGTTTAGTTGAATGGTATGATGTTCATGTTTAGTTGAATGGTAAGATGTTCATGTTTAGTTGAATGGTATGATGTTCATGTTTAGTTGAATGGTATGATGTTCATGTTTAGTTGAATGGTAAGATGTTCATGTTTAGTTGAATGGTATGATGTTCATGTTTAGTTGAATGGTATGATATTCGTGTTTATTTGAATGGTATGATGTTCGTGCTTAGTTGAATGGTAAGATGTATGGTTAGCGCTTTGCATTCCAGCCCTTGTCTTTCCATTCAATAGTCTGAGATGCCAATTCATTACACTGTGTGCTACCATATTTTCATGGAAACATTGCCCTGTAGTTAAGGATCTGTTATAAAAACAATCAATTATGAATCTAGTTATAAAGGATGTTATAGGCAATCCTAACACAGTATTACCAATTAAAAAAAGGCTTAAGGGCATATAAGGACCTTTCTTTATTGTGTTACATGTTCCCATGTGCTGCTACAACTGATTAGGTAAGGTGAGTGTATTGTTTTAATTTATATTTTTTTACATTTTGACCACTTTTTTAAAACTTTTATATTGCATTCCCTTCCTCAAGATGGCTTCTACATTTCCCAACATCCTCCTGCTCACTGGTAAATCCATCTCAGTTAGACTCCCCTGTTTTAATATTGCTTGCTGCGTATTGTATTTGTATATTGAACGCTGTGCTGTCCTCTTGAGAATATAAGAATGTGTACCCAGGGGTGGGGGGGTGGGTTTCCGCACGGAGTGCAGGATGCGTCCTATAGCTTCGAGGTCAATGCCAACCATGGCTGGGAGTTCCCAGAGGGCAACGCACAGTTGGCCAAGTGCTGCCCTGGTGGGGGGGGGTGTTTAGGTTGACTGGGGAAACCTTGGCTCACATGCAAAAAAGTAGAGAGCTGACGGCACACGTTTCGTAGGATGTGAGTGCTTGTCTTCGTCTCTCCTGAGTTAGTGCAGGGGTTGCAACGGTGAGCAGAACCTGTGCTCCTAGCTCACAGAGCCCTTATTGTGAGCATAGGTGATGGATTATTGAATTTATCTAAACAGGCAGTACATTAATAACCAAAGCAATTGACGGAGCCAGGACTGGATGAAGACACAACTGGTGGGAGAGAAGAAGGTGCCTTTGATAAGAACCATCTCCCCGAGCAATGACAAGCAAGAAGACTTTTAACAACTCTTTATTAAGCCATTTCAAAATAAAACCAGTGAATGCATATTTAAATAACAAAAAGTGCAAAATAGCTCTTTAAAACTTGTGCAGACCTGCACAAATGAATTCCTTCCTACCTCACACAGAACATTATTAATGTACACCATTTTGATTTTTAAAAGTTCCACATAGTTCATATTTGCAATATTTATCCTAGTACAACATCAAACGCATTTAAAATGTCAGACTTGGCTTGATAGAGCAAAACAAAAATATCCAGAAAAATAAGAACTCTTTAACTGGAAAAATATTTACTACCGAACATTCTAAACAATAAACACAACCCACTGAGTATCTCCTCTAGTAAATACATACCGCTTCCAACCTTTAGTGATTCTGTTTCCACAGACACATCTTCAAGCAATGCATTTTTTACTGTTCAAGGTAGTGGCCACGTTGGAAATGAACGGGGGAGTCTATTTCTTGACGTGCTGTGATGAGTCACTGTGGTCAGTGTGGTGTGTGTCGGTGTGTGAGTGTGCTGGTAGGTTTCAGTGTGTGTGTTGGTGTGTCTCAGTGTGTTTCAGCGTGTGTGTCACTGTGTGTGTCAGTGTGCGTGTGTTTCAGTGTGTGTGTGTGCTGGTAGGTTTCAGTGTGTGTTTCAATGTGTGTTTCAGCATGTGTGTCACTGTGTATGTGCTGGTAGGTTTCAGTGTGTGTTTCAATGTGTGTTTCAGCATGTGTGTCACTGTGTGTGTGCTGGTAGGTTTCAGTGTGTGTTTCAATGTGTGTTTCAGTTTGTTTCATTATGTGCGTCAGTGTGTGCAGGTGTGTGTTGGTGTGTGTGTGTCAGTGGGTTTCAGCGTGTGCCGGTTGTGTGTCAGTGTGTGCAGCATGTGTGTGTGTGTGCAGGTGTGTGTGTGTGTGTGTGTGTCAGTGTGTTTCAGCATGTGCGTCAGTGTGTGCAGGTGTGTGTTGGTGTGTGTGTGTGTCAGTGTGTTTCAGCATGTGCGTCAGTGTGTGCAGGTGTGTGTTGGTGTGTGTGTGTCAGTGGGTTTCAGCGTGTGCCGGTGTGTGTGTTGGTGTGTGTGTGTCAGTGGGTTTCAGCGTGTGCGTCAGTGTGTGCAGGTGTGTGTTGGTGTGTGTGTGTCAGTGTGTTTCAGCGTGTGCGTCAGTGTGTGCAGGTGTGTGTTGGTGTGTGTGTGTCAGTGTGTTTCAGCATGTGCGTCAGTGTGTGCAGGTGTGTGTTGGTGTGTGTGTGTCAGTGGGTTTCAGCGTGTGCGTCAGTGTGTGTAGGTGTGTGTTGGTGTGTGTGTGTGTCAGTGTGTTTCAGCATGTGCGTCAGTGTGTGCAGGTGTGTGTTGTGTGTGTGTGTGTCAGTGGGTGTCAGCGTGTGTGTGTGTGTGTGTCAGTGTGTGTGTGGTGTGTGTGTGTGTGTGAGTGTGTTTCAGCATGTGCGTCAGTGTGTGCAGGTGTGTGTTGGTGTGTGTGTGTCAGTGGGTTTCAGCGTGTGTCGGTGTGTGTGTGTGTGAGTGTGTTTCAGCATGTGCGTCAGTGTGTGCAGGTGTGTGTTGTGTGTGTGTGTCAGTGTGTTTCAGCGTGTGTCGGTGTGTGTGTGTGTCAGTGTGTTTCAGCATGTGCGTCAGTGTGTGCAGGTGTGTGTTGGTGTGTGTGTGTCAGTGGGTTTCAGCGTGTGTCGGTGTGTGTGTGTGTCAGTGTGTTTCAGCATGTGCGTCAGTGTGTGCAGGTGTGTGTTGGTGTGTGTGTGTCAGTGTGTTTCAGCGTGTGTCGGTGTGTGTGTGTCAGTGTGTTTCAGCATGTGCGTCAGTGTGTGCAGGTGTGTGTTGGTGTGTGTGTGTCAGTGGGTTTCAGCGTGTGTCGGTGTGTGTGTGTGTCAGTGTGTTTCAGCATGTGCGTCAGTGTGTGCAGGTGTGTGTGTTTCAGGGTGTATATCACAGAGTGTTGGTGGCCCAGTGCATCGCAGACGTCTCTCGCCTCCACAGCAGATGATCAAGGAGCTCAGCCTTGACGGAAATCCACTGCAATGCACCCAGCAGTAAGGTTTGTGGGTGTGCCTCTGAGATGCCATGTCATCATTTAGATTATATCTGCTTTAGTAAATACAAAAAGCAACGTGATCACACTTAAGTTTAACAATATCACAATACCACAGTCCTTCAATCATACTGCACTCAACCAATCAGAATCAGAAGCCTTGCAATGAATACTGTTAATGCAAACCCCTCATCAGTAAGGATTACATTTAGGATTCGGTGCTATTGGTGATGCTCATTAAAACACTGGGTGTGTTAGAGAAGTGAGGAAGACTCTTGATAAAGGTCTGACATTGCATATTATGCAATAATACATCTGCCCAATTACACCTAACATCCTCATCCTTGGCACTGAACATTGTGTTCCTTCCAGGCACTTAGTATTAGAGTTTTTGTTTTCAGTACCCATCTCATAGAAATTATTTCGGTTCCAGTAAATCTGTTCCAATGCAGATCAGAGTTTGATTGAATTATTTTTACCATAGTGCAATAAAATATAATGGTGCACTACATGACAGGTGTGTTATTGAGTTTATTACATTTCATATTCCTAACAAGCAAGCACCACCAGCCTGATCACATTTATACTTCTCATTGACATGTTGGTCAAAGAATAGACCTTCTCTTTTTGGCACTTCTTCTGCTGTGCAGTATATTTCTTCTAGCTTTTCACTCCTCTTCGTATAACATATTGTACAAATCAGCAGGATTATTTGTTTAAGTGTGTATAAACCCACGATTTCCTGTTAGGATGAACTCGTTGTGTTTACTGTAGATTTCTCTGTCACTGGCGAGTTCTGTTTGTTTTTGTTTTGTTTTGTTGCCTTTTTCCCAGGCAGCTTATCCTTCCAAACAGTCATTGCCAAGGCAAAGAATGTTATTGGCTTGGGATTGTTCTGATCCAGACAGAGCTTCTCTCATCTGTAATGTACTGCACTCACACCCAATATAGATCTAAACGAGTGTTATATGAATTCACATTTTATTTGCATACTGAACTTCTCGTTACACATATAATAGGTCATGCATTTATCTCAAGTGTCTTTCTCCGGCTTCGTTAGTGTTCGTGTCCACAGTCGTAGTCGACTTTGTCATCTTCGTGAGCATTTATTTTAATCTTTTTAAAGGAGTAGTTAATTACAAAAGTTCCTAATGCCCTTTCCATTGCATCAAGAAGACTTCTGACTGATTCTGACAGTTGTGTGGAAGATGTGAATCATGTGACTTAGCTGGGCTACACCACTGCTGTCTATGCCTATGAATAGTACCAGTACAGCGTTCCAGTGCTGTCTAGCTCACTCCAGACATTGTCCTGTCGATCCACGCTATCTGTATGTTGTCTCTTTTATATATACATTAGGGATGGGATGAATACAGCAAGGTGTTTTTTCAAAGACAAGGGAAAACACTTTTTAGATGCAGATAGTTCAAGCCACTGTGTGTGTGTGTGTGTGTGTGTGTGTGTGTGTGTGTGTGTTTATATATATATATATATATATATATATATATATATATATATATATTATATATATATATATATATATATATATATATATATTATAGAGATGACTGACTCTCTGCGTGTCACAGCACGAACAAAATAAAACGATTACAGAATGTGGTTCAATACGAATTGAATTTTGCTGGTCTAATACCCGTTCCAGACACTGAAACGTTTTGATTTCATTAGCAGTGGGCAGAGCGGGGTTAATGTTGTTTTTCATTGAGTCCACGATGGCGTGAGTGTTTTGTCTGCTACGTGTATTGCTTCCCAGAACTTGCAGAGCTGCAGTCTAGGTGATTGATTTGATAATACAGAATTTGTGAAAGGTGACAGGGAAACAAGTGGGTCAGATTTTAATGCAAGCTTAGTATGTTTGTGTGGCAGTGGTTGCTGGAAATACATTTTCTAAAGGGAATTTATACAAGTAAATATAAGCAGAGTAAACGAGGATATTTCTGGTATAATAATAATCAAACTGTTAAGCATATACATAGTGTGGTAGCTGCCCTTATCACTGGTAGTTCCATTCTAGTTCATTCTAGTATTAATTTAGAAACAGGCTGTATCTGAATTCAAATGCAGCCATAACCTAATCCATTCATCATAAATCCAAAATATTGCACTCACACTATAACACAACTATATTACTTTATCAACAAGATGTCTTCTCCAGTAGTCTTTTCCAGTAGTGAAGTGAGGGCAGGTTCTGGATTGGGGCTTGTGGGGGGGATTACAGTGCTATTTATTTCATGTACTGTAATGTGGGGCAGCCTATCCCAGCCTGTGCTCTGATGTGGCCTGTGAGGAATAGGCTATTATTCAGCGTGACTTTAATTGTACTGTAAATGATATGTTGCCTGGCAGCTTTATTGTTATATAGTAAGGCATGTGTATAATTGTGTTGTGCTGTGTTGTGGAACAGGGACATGCATTTCTCATCGCAGGGAATACCACATTAAAGGGGTACTTTAACAGATCAGGGGCCACATGCACCCATTCAAAGGTTTAGAACCAGGACCCTTAGATTATGCCGAGCAAAGCAATTCCTTAAAAATAAGTTAAAACCAAGGAGAAAAAGGAACTTGTTCTTATTATTTCCAGGTTCTGGTAACAAGGTTTCAGACAAGTTAGAATCAAGGTTCAAGGTATTTGTTTAACCAGAAAACACATACTAGATACTAATACTAATACTTTATTACAAAAGCACAACACATTCTGCAAAAAAATAAATAAATAAAAATGCATATTTGAACTTCCTGTTATTTTACCTCACCATGATGACAGTGATTGAGCAGAGGTGTCAAATAACTCCAGAACTGCTTGGTCGTTCATCAGAAACCAGGAACTCATGACAATTTTTGCAGGTCTTCAGGCACAGAGGATGACAATCAGTCACTCCCTACTCAGGCAAAACTACCATTGTCCCCACAACGAAAGGATGAGTGTCCCATTGATATCCCACTTAACCACTACCCAAGCAGACATTAATACTCTATTGAGGGGATGACTTATTTTCAAGAGCTTAATATAATGTCTGCTTCAGTACTGGAAGTGTGAAAGGGGTCAGCTCCCATCCTCCAGATACACCAAATGAAGATGATGACGATGATGACGATGATGACGATGATGATGATGATGATGATGGTGATGATGAGGATGAGGATGAGGATGAGGATGAGGATGATGATGATGATGATGATGATGATGATGATGATGATGATGAGGATGACCTGAGATACCGGTACACAAGTCCAAGGAAGTCACTCATAAATAACCCTGCAGTGGTTTGTTGAGTTGTTGTTTTTTAGCTCCTCCTAATTTGATGTATATCCTTGGATTTTGACGCTGTAACAAGCATGGCAAGAATTGGATTTCTTCAGCCTCCTAATGAGCGAGCCCATATAACCGATGTGCTTATTAAAGAAGCTGGGACAGAAACTGGTTTTGAAACACACCACAAGGAATCTGCATCATGTACACAATATGTAGGAAAGGACCCACAGTTGACCTCTGCTCTCCAGGTTCAGAGATCACTTTGTCTGCTGTGTCAACTGAGCCTGCTTCAATTCACATCAATACAACTCAGCCACTTATAGATCATATTCACTGCAGTATTGTATGGCAGCTTATTTTTGGCCACTTTATTGACCCTTACAATATGCTGTGTGTGTGTGTGTGTGTGTGTGTGTGTGTGTGTGTGTGTGTGTGTGTGCACGATCAACAATCAGCTTTTTAAAGCGTGAAACTACTTTGTTAATTCTGGCTAGGGTTGTGTTTTCTAATTGCATGTAAATTTTCTTTCTTTGCTAGCTGTGAGAATGGGATTATTTAGTCAATTGAATACGTGCTTGGTATTTGAACTCCACTGGAGGTGAGATGGAGGACTCACTAGGTTTTGTTTTGTTTAGTTGGAGCTCCGAGTTATTTAGATTTGAATGCACTTTGTTGGCTGAGTCCTTAACCACATCTCCAATTCACTAGTGTAAATAATTTAATTGTTTTATTCTGTTTAGGTCCATTTCAGTGCTTTTCAAATTATGATGCTGATTTGTGAAGGATGGTGTCTAATTTTAATTGGAAACTAATATGCCTGTTTTTATCTTTTTGATATATTCTATTTTTGTAAATGTGGAAAGCATACTTTATCTTTTCTTGTTGTTCATGCATTGCTCTTTCCCAATAAAAGAACATGTGCTATTAAACTAGGGCAAAATTGGTAAACATTACAATTTAGTTGCTCTTTCTTTAAGATGCGACGTAGTCGGATTACTGCATGGAGCCGCGGTGGTTTAGCCTGAGCGTAGTTGCCCTCGAGGTAGCTGCCCACAGTTCCTTGCTGGGTTGGCTCAGCTACCTTCACCCCCTCTATTACATATATACAAAGAAAGCAAAAATTATTCTTGGAGACAAAGCATTACCCAGAAAAACATTCCGCTAATGGCAATTTGGAGTAGAAAGGTTTGAGGACATATGACTTTCTTTCATTAACAAATGCCTGCTCTTTTTCAGAACAATACATATTTAACTAAACCCTCTATGAAGAGCCATATTCAGAAACACACGCGAGGGTTAGTGCTTGCTTAAGTGTGCATTCTCAACATCAACTTGGCGCACTTAGCTGAGTTCTGACACTTTGAAGTGCTGTTTCTGAATTTGGCTGTCATTCATATCCTTTAAGAAACTGGGGTAATTGTTCTTTGGTACACTCGTACTGGTATGGTTATAACAGACCTCCTGGTGTATCCATGCAGAAAATTAACTCTCAGGTTAAGAGTTAGACTGTTCAGGACATTTGTCAGCTGTCAGAGGAAACGCCCTGCATACATAAAGTCATAAAGATAGTACTTCTTCACGCTTGATTTGCCTGATAACCTTTACAAATCTTGTACAATTATTGTCTGTCACCATGAGAATATAGATTGCACATGACAGAAGTGTTTGACTTGTTATCGCCCTGATCTGTAATTTACTGCCACTGCGAACAAACTATTGGTTCTTGTCACTGTGAGCACTGCATGAACATGATGACAACATTTATTAGATGAAAGGTCAAACAGTATTCCCTCCTCTCTCTTATACATCATCCAGGCATTTATAGGAGCTGTGAAAATGACAACAACATTTCACAGGCTATGTACAGATTACAAAAACCCTTCTTTTCTTTACAGTGATACCATTGTGATACCAATTTATAGCTAGAATCTGCTCAATAATCCCCAAGCTGGGTGAATTATTAATTTGAAGCTGAACAAACCAGTTTGTTAATATAAGTAGCCTGTTAAATATACACCTTAATGATCTGACGCTGTTAGAAAATGCTTTAATTTCACCAAATGCTTAATGAGATATGGCCTGGAACTACAGTACACTGGAAAGGTGGCCCGTATCTGTTTACAGTAAAACCATGCCTCTAATTACTAATTACCTTAACCCTTACCCTATCCCTAACCCTAACCCTAATCCTATCCCTATCCCTAACCCTAACCCTTTTCTGATACAGTTGTGTACTTACATATATTGTGCAAAAAGATTTCCACATTAAGTACATTGTAACTATGCATAACAACATTGCAATTATGTGAAAGTACACATGTATTTACTAAGTAACTACAATGTAAATCCACTGTAATAAGAGACACAATGTAAAGTATTACCCTGTTTTCTTATCTCTTATTAGAACAAGCAATATCGCCGTTTATTCTGTATTTTATTCTTCAGTTAAAGGGATGTGCAGATATTGTATTTCAAAGACAGCACTATATATATATATATATATATATATATATATATATATATATATATATATAATATATATATACAACTATATATTATATATTATATATTTATATAATATAAGTGGCTGCTGGTTCTTGGTCTCAGAGTTTATATGGAGAAAACGACCTGTTAAAATGGAAACAAAAACGTCTCAAATAATCCCCTGTGGAGAAAAAACACCTGTTAAACTGGAAACAAAAAAATGTGGAACTTAACTTGACACAGGGATTGCTCAATAACTTTACGTGCAGATTAAAAGTTATGCTGGAATGTGAGTACGGGTGTGTGTGTGTGTGTGTGTGTGTGTGTGTGTGTGTGTGTGTGTGTGTGTGTGTGTGTGTGTGTGTGTAATATTGGATGACAGGGAGGAAGTTAAAATCCTCCCTGCAAAAAGACATGGAATTATGGCTGGAGCTGTGAATTGAATAAATGATTAAATGATTAATTAAGGCTCAGGTGTATGAAAAGATTGATACAAGGTGATACAGGGTTAATATGTTCAGAGGCGGAATAAGACTGAGACATATGACATGAGACATGAGACATGAGACATGAGACAAGAGAGTCAATATTAGAAAGCAATTGCTAACCGTGCTGGTTCACACCACGATGATACTTGTTTTTGTTTTGTGTCTGTTTTGTATCTGGTCTATTTATTTTGGCCAACGTGCCATTTTGTTTCTGTTTTGTGCAAACTGTTTGTTTGTTTATTAAATCTGCGCACCAGAGCATTTCACTCACCAAACCTGGTCTGACGTCACCACAGAGCTATTCGTGACACCCTCAATACCACAGCTCCTTTAACTCATGCTTTATCCAGGGCATGAAAACACAATACAGACAGCGGGCCGAGATCTATAGAAAAACATACTTATTGTATGGTGTCAAATCATGTAGAAGAAACTCAATCAAAGGAAGCTGTAGATGAAAGGAAGTTGTAGATGGAAGCAGGGGTGGCCAAAGTTGGCACCTCCAGTCCTGGTCTTTGTTCCAACACTGCTCTAGTGTTAAACCAATGAAACCTCCATTCAGACAGTACAGTAGGTAATTTTACTTATTAAACCTGGAGTACAATGGCCCCCCAGCACTGGGTTAGACACCCCTTGAGAAACAGACTGCATTACCTGTGAGCAGTGCACTGCACATCAATCACAGGTAATCTGCCTCCTAGTTGTCTGAGAGCCATGTCGGAAGGAAGGGTTTTGGAAAGGCAGCCATCAACGGTGTAGGTACAGCAGGCCCAAATAAAATGAACAACACCTTCAGGAAAAGGTCGAGAAGCTGATTCAAATATAACAGGAGAGAAGCGGCACACAATGTACTAAAATCGCTGTTGTGTGGTGAGGGGCAGGGTAGATCAGTGCACTGCGTTCAAGAGCAGATGAAGGGGTTAGCCGTGCGAGGAGCACCTGGGAGGAAGTGGTTCAGAGCAGAAGCGTCTTTATACTGGTACAATACATAACAGGATATCCGACACTGGAAATGCTTGCCTTCTATTGTAAATAAAACAAAAAGAACTGCCTCTCACATCCAATAGAGCTTTCTTTCTTCTTTCCAAATGTTTAGACTGCTGTATCTTTCTTTTTTATGTGTACAGTAAAACCTGTCTAATCTGGCATCGACTGGGACCAGAAAATTGTGCATCAGTCTGGGAATGTGTTGGTAAGTTTCAAAAACACAAGGAAGCACCTGACAGGTATAAACAAGAGGAGATGCAGCTGAACAGCTCAATATAAGGATAAAAAGAGAACTCCTTAAACCAACAGAATAAACTGTACAACAGTTCACAACAATGAAAGATAAACTGGCACAGACAGTGCATCCGTACTATTAACAGACTGCTGTAACGCTTTTGTTGGAAAACTTGTGTAAAGCTTTATTTATTTTCCCATACCACGACTCACTAGAAATGTGTACACGACATATAATTTAAGAACAGCTGCCACGGGCACGATGGCCTGGCTTCGCGGGCACGAATTTGCCCGGGGGCGCTTTGAGGACTACTGCACTAGAACAACCAAGGCGGTCATTTTGAACGTTTTTGGAATTGAAATTTAAATTGTGGTGCGTGTGTTTAAGATACTGAGCTGTGCTTTCATAACTTTTCCTAAATATATCTACTAATTACCCTGACAAAGAAAGAATTGCATAGTTGCAAAAATTAGCGAAATAAAATACTGTCATACCTGTTCAGACCAGGAGCTGTCAAATTGACTGATACATATAAAACATATCATAATAATTAAATGTTGTGGTATTATTTGCATTTGTCAGTCGGGACTTTCCACCATGCATTGAAGTTTGATTCTATCAGTCTGCATTCCTCAAGTGAGCGGTTTTCTGGCATTTCTATTGTTTCAATGAGCCTCATGATAGCCCATCAATCATCCTTGACAGCTCATGGCACCAGGCTGTCTGTCTGCACTCTGGTTACTATAAGTCACTTGTTTTTCTAAGAAATTCATTTTTACCCCAATACACATTGCAAATGGATCGCGGGAGATGCAGGACACCAAAGCAGTGTTTGGAATTACTGCAGATTTTACCAAATAATTCAACTGGTCAATGCCCTTGGAGGAATTATAGGCTTTCATTGCACTAATGTATGTCTGTGGAGCATTTGGTGCAGAAGCCTGGGTTACTGTTGATAGCTGTTCCAAATGCGCAAAGACAGTGCATTAAGTGCACTGTATATTTTGAAATGCGCAGGATCTGTGTGATTTGTGCCAGCACTTAGACTTTGTACATGACTGTAAATGAAGGCCATTCTTTTGAAATGTTTATTTATTCATGTCATTTCAATTATAGTGTGCCTGAATATAAATGCATAGCTTTGGTTGTGTATATGTGATTTGTTATGTAGGCAGTATAAACCATTTATTTTACTTTTTTATACTTCTTTACATCATTTTAGTAGTTTTGTATGTACATGATATACCTGTATATACACACATTTATTTTCAAATATTAGTTTATTTCATTTTGTACTGTTTTTTGAGGTTGTGTTTTATGTAATATGTCTGTGTAAGAACACATTTCTGTTCAAATGTCCATTTATTTACAATGTTTCGGTTGTGTAGATGCTTTATATGATGCTCCTGAATAAAACTACCACTTATATTCAGTTGTTTGTCCTTTGATTATAATATTTCTGTTGTTTTTAATACGCTGGTCAAATTGACCCGGTCATGATTGTTCTAGGCATGCCTATAAAAGCAGTCATTCTAGTGTTAATCCAAGCTGCTACTCTGTTGAGTTGTCTTCTCTGTCTCATGAGTTGTCTGTCTCTGTCTTCATGACTGCATTCTCTGTCTGTGTCTCATAACTCACATGGAGCTGGCTCGGAGCAGGATATAGTTTTGATCACGTGATTGTACTTCCTGCAGGAATCATGTGATGCTGTGACCTCTGAACAATGCCTGCTCCAGGTAAAGGTGGAATGAGCATAGTTGAAAGGTCACAATTTTGAATGAATTCCCTGGCAAAGCCACATGGTCAAAAACATGACCTGTTTCAAGCCTAGACATTGCCAGTGTCTTTCTAACAACAAACCAGAGAATGCTGTTGTTATAAAGTTTGCTTCAGACTCGGAACTTCTGTGCCACGGAACAGAATGAATCGAGGACCATTTACACAGACCATCCACGTGACCTGCAAACTGGCATTCTAACCCGCAAACCCACGACACTCATGGTACAACTCACAAAATATAACTGACATGTAAGACCACTGTGCAGGCAATGTAAAAAAAGCATGTTTGTCATTATCAACACATGATTGAACACTCCATTCATTGATGGGTTCTTAATTAAAGTTGCAAATCACATCATTTTAAATGCTGTTGTTTTCTTTTTAGGTCAGACTAATCACGGTCCAGAATTTTGGACCAGCATTCCAGTTGATGAAACTTGAAACCTATGTTCCAGCGAGTTTTAAGGTGCATTTAGTTGCACTGCATTCCTGAATTAAACATTCCCACGGATGATAAGGGCAGGGCTGCACAAAACGACAGAACTGCAGCCCTGCCGTTGTGAAGCAATGTTCTATATCTGTGACAAAGCTGGTTGCTATGGCGTCAGCAAAAGAAAACTGATTAACCTGGATACACTGGCAGCCAGTGAGAACAACACAGGACAGGAGACAGTGCTTAGAGCCATAACAACACATTATTCACCCCTTCCACCCTGTGATTCAAAATGAAAAGTTTACCTGTACCCCTGCATACAGTACACATGTAAAAATGAGACTTCATGAAAACCCATGAAATTTCCTTTAGCACAACAGGACCACAGCGCTTTTCTGAATGTATGCAGATTCCTTAAAATAGGGGAAGTCAAGTGATACTACCATGTCATACAGGCTTTGCAGTTTCCAGCTACATACTGTATTTCCAAATCTCACAAGTTGTATCTACCATCTCACATTTAAAAACGGTGTGGTGAGTTGGAGTGGCACGCATGGGTTCTAGTCTACACTTCTACAATTCTAATGAGTTGTGTGTGCGTGTAGGCTTTGTTGTCTAGGTTTGTTTGTCCCAATGAAAGAAACACTCCCGCTATCAGCAGGAAGAGCGAGCTTGTGCTATCAGTACTGCCTTACATGGGCAGTTTGCGGAGCCTGGGTGTCTCTGCCGGTTGGAATTCACAGCTCGTGACGTCACTGCCTGCGGCTCTCCCAGATTTTTTTGGGGAAAAAGAAGTTTCACTTTTTGTTGGGATTTGAAACTCATTGATTCTTAGAAAGCGAGGTAAGAAACCCTACTTCACTATTGCAAAACCGCTACGACTTTGTTTTGGGAACCTAAAGAGTGTTAGAGAAAGGAGGGGGCAAGCTGCAGCGACAAGTCCTTGTAAACGCTGTGTGTAACATTGTTGCGACGTATTGTTCTGCACTGAGAAGGTGATTCAGTAATTCAGCTGTGCAATGGAGGGAGCGCGTAGGCTGTGTGAGGTTGTATTCCGCTGCATTCCGAAAGTGTCAGTTGCATAAAGCCAGCAGTTGTGTGATTATATTGTACTTATACGCTTGCTGTTTTTATGAGAATGTGGGCGTTGTTGTACTTTTGTTTTTTTCTTCGCATGGACTGTAATATTGTGGCAGGCTCTTCCCTTAACGAACAGAGCCTGTACTACGCAAGGCGGAAGTGAAGTTCTTTGCAGACAGGCAGCCTCTCTGAACGGGGTTGATGTCAGCAATTTCATTTATTTTTCTGTTTTCTTTTCATCCCCGGTTTTAGTATCACGGAGTTTTTAACTTAACAGTTCACACGGTACTGGTCAGACACGAATTTATACCACGTGCATACCAGTGTAGCTTGCTTAAAAAGTTGCTAATAAGGAAATGTCTTGCAAAGCCCCCGCCCCGTGTCAGGGTTGTGTGTGTGTGTGTGTGTGTGTGTGTGTGTGTGTGTCTGTCTTGTACCGTGTAATGAGCGATATTGTGGTACACACAAGCCTATAGGTCTGTTTTTAAATAAGTAGTCGTGCATTCAGATCAGCCCAGCCCAGAATAACAACTCCGCTATCCAAAATGCAAACAGGAAATCAATTCACTATTTTAACAGGGAATTATTCAGAACCTCCTAAATAGCTCATGTATTGAAAGAATTAGCAATTTGGTTTTGAATTTCAGCTGGTTTTTCATTTCCAGTTAAGTGTAACAACATATTAAAAAAATGGCAGTGCAGTAGGTGGCACCTGCTGTAGGATAGGCCTGCATGCTCTTTGATAACACCCTGTAACAATTTATTATTATTTTTTTTTTGTTCCTGGGTAGTAAGTGTTATTTCCTAATTGCTTATGCCTCAAAAGTATAGAAAATGGCTATTATTCCCCACAAACCTTGCTTTTGTGACCAGGACAGGTAAATTTCAAAATATCACTATTTCCAATGAGAAAACGGGCCAATTTGTGTCTTTTCGTTCACATAAAGTCAGAAAAAAAACAACATATGAATCCAAATTAACATGTATTTATACTAAAGTAATACAAAAATGACTACAAAAGATTTAGAAGTGAGTAGTTTTTCGAGATTTATGATTATACTGTAAATTTACAGTATAATCGTAACTCTCGAAAAACTACTCACTTCTAAATCTTTTGTAGTATATAAAAACTGAAAATATACTTTTCAATATTAAAGGGTACATAAGGGCCTTTTCATTTTCCTGTTCCTCTTTATTTTGTTCCTCCTGCTCACTGGTAAATCCATCTCAGTTACATATGTGAGCAGGAGGATGATGGGAAATGTAGTTCTGAGAGGTCCATGTGGGTATATGGGAAGGGAGGCAGGGAATGCAATTTAAAAGTTTAAAAAAGTGTTCAAAATGTAAAAATAAAAATTAAAACAGTAAACACACCTTACATAAACAGTTGTAGCAACACATGGGATCATGTAACACAATGAAATGAAAAGGTCCTTATTACCCTTTAATACCTATTGATTATCCAATAAACCGTAACATTATATTTAAAAAAATGGTGTTTGAATTTTTTAACAGTAATACCAAGTTGTTATTATTGCATATTATTCTAATGCTGCTCATTAAATTGTTTCGTAGACTCGACGAAAGGCTCAGAAGGAAGGACGCGCAAAAGACCTTTATCAGCGTGTTCGATCAAGACTGGTATGTACCGCACTGCAGCCCAACCTCTACCCTGTATTGCAGTCCTCAAGTATTAGACATTTGAAGTAGTTCTTTAGTTTTCTGTAGTGTCTTCTCCGTGTCCTGGAAGTCTGTCTTTGCAGTTGGCATTGACAAGCTGCCATGTGGTATCTGTTGCAGGAAAACAATTGAGCACAGGATAACAACACCCTGGTGTCGCCCAAAACCCAAGCTGCATGTGTTCCTGGCACAAGTCCTGAAAACAAACCTGAAACGGAACACTGGGCCGGGTTACTGTTCACTACCCAGTAGACCAGGGATCTCCAACCCGGGTCCTGGAGAGCCCCAGTCCTGCAGGTTTTCTAGGTGTCTTTACATCATCAAAGGCTAAAGCTCTGGAACACCTGTTAATCTTGACTAATAAAGACAGCAATTGGTGCATTTAAGTAACTGAGAACTCGGTTGAAATGAAAACCAGAAGACCCTGCAGCTCTCCTGGACTGGGGTTGGAGACCCCTGCAGTAGACAATATCAGTTTTTTTTTATTTTTACAGAACAGAAGTCATAACATTGATTGCATTTATTTATCTTTCCAGAAGTAGAGATACTGCCTGGTGTGGTTCCAGGGAAAGCTTGCCCAGAGAAAACTGCTCTCGGGATGTATTCCTGGTGCAGCTGAATATTGTATTATTGTTGTATATGGCAGGCACTAGTGAATATTGTATTATTGTTGTGTATGGAAGGCACCAGTTTGAGTTATTGTGGCAGAATGGATGGGGCTTGCAGCTGTATGTTTGTTCTTCAAAGCTTGTCTGCTCCTTTTTTAGTTTAGTTTCAAATAAATAGATTGCACCATTTAAAGATATGATCGGCGCTGCTTATCAGCTGTGTGTTTCACAGGACAGCCTCCTAGGATACGTTTTAATGTTTTAGCTTCTGCAAAAGGTGCAGGGGTGAATCTGCTTTATTTAGTAGTTTGTTACTCGGAAAAACTTTTCCTTTGTAGTGATAAGTCAGATAAAAAGCAGCCCACGTTCTTGGAGCTGGGTTTTATTAGAAGGGGGACTTGTTGGATCCAAATTTTAATTGATAAGGATTAGAACGACCTACCAGCTGTGAGGTTTGATAAATCCTGTTCTGACAGAGAGCAACACTGCAGATGGACAAGGGAGGAAACAAAAGAAGATTGAATCACATGGCTGCGCTTCGTCGTCTCTTCATGCGCACTTTCTGGTGATTATTGCACAGTTTCTGGAGAGTGAAAGTGATGCTGTTGGCTTACTGCCGAGTATTGCAGTGGGGATGCAGTAATATTGCACACAGCTCTGACGATAGGTGCACGCTGAATCTCACTGGCGCAATCTGTTGTCTTAATAATCTACAAGTGGTACTTCTGGAGCTTAAAATCAAATTCCTTCCTATTGGAGTAATAAGGTATACAGTGAGTCCCTGCTGTCCACTCTCACAGCATATTGCAAGGATTCCAATTACAAGCAAGCCAGTTGAGTAGTCAACAGGGCGTTGCTTGTGTTTGCAGTAGATTCCATAGTGAAGGGAGGTGGGGTGGTGGTGCATTGGGATAAAAACCTTTTTGTATCACCAGTAATTCTTTACATTCACTTCTAGTAACTGGGCTCTTTTTTAGTGATGGGATTGTCCCGTTATTTGGTTTTTGCTATTCCCTTTCTTCCCTTCTGGGGTGGGAAACATTTCCTTTTTAAAAAATGCCAGCAGGATTGATTTTGACACACAATGTGGTGTATTTCTCCATATTTGGAAATGTTTACCTACTGTTTGAGTTAGATGTTGGAGGGTGGGGGAAGGGAGGTGAGTCAGTCTACATGCTCCCTTAAAAAGCCTTTTCTGTCCTCTGTTTTTTTTTTCTTTGGTAGTAAAGATCTTCTCATACACACACAGAAAAAGGAGAGAGAACTTGTTTGTGATGTAAGTAAAGCAAAATTTTCTTTGATATCATTTTGTCTTTTAATTTAAGGGTTAAATAACTTGTCACATGTCCGTTCTTGAGGAAATGTGAAACATTGACACAGACCCGTGATAAAGGTTTGTCAGCAATTATAGCTAACATTACAACCAAGCTGTATCTTCTGTGAAATAGTGTTGATTCAAGTGATGCAGTCGCATCAATATATAAGTATGATGGCTACTTTTCCATTTTATTTCAGATGTTCAATTTTGTTGTTAAGTCAGTGATATGTGTGATTTCAAGTCATCCAGACTTGGATTTGCCCTTGTTTTGAAACTGAAAATCGCCTGCCTGCCTCTCCCCCTTCATCTGTGAGCTTTTACCTTAAGAAACAGTAGAGTGTAGTGGGGATGAGAAAGCGTAAGGCATGCCCTGACTTGCAGAGCAGGGTGTCTGAAAACCAACAGCAAACAAAAATAAACAGTGCAAGAAACGTCTTTCAGCTGCTTTAGTCACTTAAACAGCAAGCAGGCCAGTCAGTCCTTCATGCTTACAGTAAATGTGTGCTCGGCTGAGGACGGTCTCTAGTGTTCAGAGGCACTCCTCCTAACCCTTCATGCTTACAGTAAATGTGTGCTCGGCTGAGGACGGTCTCTAGTGTTCAGAGGCACTCCTCCTAACCCTTCATGCTTACAGTAAATGTGTGCTCGGCTGAGGACGGTCTCTAGTGTTCAGAGGCACTCCTCCTAACCCTTCGTGCTTACAGTAAATGTGTGCTCGGCTGAGGACAGTCTCTAGTGTTCAGGTGCTCTCCTTCTGTCAACATCCATCCAGGGCGAAATGATTTGTTTACGAAGGCTGGACTATTCTGTCAGAGTCAGTTACCCAGCTTTGGGAGAAATACTCTTGCAAAGCGTAGCTGGAAGAGTCTAAACTTCTCACAGCAAGCATGTGTAAAAGCAATAACCCTAGACTAGCAGTGCTCAGTTATTAAATCTGCATTGTTCATATAAGTTTATTGATTTTTCAATGAAAACTAAGAAAATACAGTTGAGTTCAGAGATGACGGGGGTCAGAAATGAACACGGAAATGAGGGGGCTCGATTCCTGGGGTCAATAGCAGGGGCTGTGTGTGTGCAGTCACTCAATGGCTGATTTAATCAGCTGGGGCTGGGCAGGATGGTAATATGAAGATGATCACATTTTCCCTGCAAAGCGGGAATAAGGTACTTCAGTCCATCTGTACCCATCATTCTGTTATTGTGATTCCTAGTTTGTGCACCAGATTAGGTGTCCGATAAAAAAAGACATGCATGTAAATAAAATAAAAGTTCAGGTTTGAACAGGCTCTCGGTGGTTGAATGATCACATTTGGAACAAGTACAAAACTCACTTTTTTGACAGTTTCTTTATAGCTAATAAGATAGCCGATCTGTTACAGTTACAATGAGATAATATTGAATGAAAACTGTACAAGAAAGCTACACATTCATAGAAGACCCGAGGTTAGATAAGGAAAAACATCTTGGCCATCATGTGTGATGCCGCAAGGCAGAACTCTGGTTATGCTCTTTTCTAAAGAGCGGAAATGTTCTCGGGGCTTTTACTGTAGCGATAACGTTAATAAGAGCCCACTTGTTAATTAGACACAGCCACGAACACATTAGGTGCTGCCTGATCATTTAGCCATTTTGATTCTAAGCATATTTACTGACATGCCCTGGATTCATATTTAAATATACAAGACTTTCTTCCAGTCATCAGCCAGCCATGCATAATTCTGTCTGTGCTGCATGATGCATATCAGCATGGAATTGGGGCTAACTGATGACTGCCTTTAGTGCTATTGTTTGCTGGCAGGTTATATAACAGTAGCCACGAAGGAAGTGAATTCATGAAGGAAGGTGGCTGGAAAAGGGAGTGGTAATTGGATTTCATGTAGCTGTGAGGAACGGTGTTGCAGACTTTAATGATTGAGGAGTGTGTTAATCGAATTACATTTTGCTTGGTGGTGCATGAGGCAACCAACTCTTTTTTTTTTCTTTTCCCTTGAGGTGACTGTTCAGTTTTTCCTTAAAGGATCTTGCTTGACAAGTTGTTTCATTGGTCAGAAGCTGGCATGTGTCTTTGCACCACAAGTATATGTTACAAAAGATTTGTTAAATAGGAAAACTAGCAATAAATAAAGTTTTTAAAACTAATTTCACTTAAATTTACTTAATTAATGGTTCAGCCTTGAAACCACAAAATTCCTACCAAAAAAAAAAAAAAACATTATGGCTAAGTGAACTTCAGAGGTGCAGCTTGAAACCATAAAATTCAGGAAATGCCGTACCACCCATAACTCAGCTGCATCCGAGCGAGGCTTTTAGCAGAGATACTGAAATGTGATGGGCAGGTAGCATCCATGGTAAGGGGAGCAGGGGTAGAGACATTCACTTTACAACCTTAGCAACAACACCTGTAACACAGAAAAGTGTGTTAAATAGGGAAAACTAGCAATAAATAAGGTGCTGAATTTAAACACATTTTGGTTAATTTACTTAATTTTTACAACTGCAAATGGTTTACTAATTAGCAAAATGAATACCCTCGAGAACTCCTGTGACATAAGGCACTGATTTTCCTGATATAAGTTGACTGTTGGTTTTGTGTTTACTTTACAAAGTCAGTTTAGTGTGTTATGTTCTACACTGGTTCTACAATTAAACAGTCGTGTCATGTGAATCGCTATTGCTTTACACAGTGCAGACAACTGGGGATAGTTACAGGTTGCAGTGACACAGGATAAGGCTCTGGGACCGAGAGGGTCTCACAGGTACAGTTACTTGATCATTTATTTATTAATTAGGACATGGTTGAGATGAGGCTCTTTCTCTGTGGCACCCCTGCCTCACCCCTCTGCACAGGATCTGTGTTGCAGAGTCGAGCCCTGGGTTGCCAAAGCAGCCTGTGCACAAGTCAACTGCAATTGACTTGTCATATTTCGTAGATGAGTCATGTCTTCTACAATAATATGACCTAATAAAATAGTGATCTGATGAGCAGAGTAGACTCTTAAAAGCTTTTTCTTTACACTGAGATCTAGATTACCAGGTTATCAGGTGGATAAGCTTCCCTGGCTGTTTAACCCTTTAGGGTACACAAGGTTTTTTCTTAAAATAAGTTTGAGTGACTCAAGTATCACGAAGATGAATCATGAAGAGGAAGCACCATCCCTGTTGTTTGATTGTGTCACATAAATGAGCTTGTAAAGCAAAAGCCTGAATGCTCAAGATCGTTCTAATAAGACAACCTGACAAATTTAGTTGACAACATGGCGTATCTGATTGATCAAACCGAAGTAATGTTTGGGATGATTAATTATCCAATAAAAAATAAGTGACTGATTGAGTTCCAGCCGTCACATTGACAATCTGACTGGATCGTGCATTGATATTCAGGGGATAAAACACATCTAGGATGGTTTAGTCTATCCTTGAGGGAAAACGTGTGAGCTACTGTACTTATCAGTTTCTTTCTGTTTGAACTGTATGCACGAAGCACAGAATCACATGAACTGTGCCGTGCTCTGCTGGACATTTACAATACAATTAAAGTGGGGACGTCTGTTTAATGAAGATTGGATTTTAATCTTAATTTGATTGGATCTTAATCTAGACGTTTAAAGCTCTCGATTCATAAACTGACACTAACCCCACCCCCTTTAAAATGTTGTCCCAAGTTGTTATTTCCATGTTCTTTTTAATTGGCTCATCTGGAACACATGCAAAACCATGTCAGTGTGTCTATCAGACGTGCCTGTCCATCTCGCGCCATACATGCACTTGATTGTGAAACCTCGGATTAACTTTTTAGAAATGTATCTGCCACTAGAAAGAAAACAAGAGGAACTCTTATCAGAACAACCCTGCCCTCTGATTATTATAATATAATACATGGATCATGACTTTAATTAAAAATAAAAGTCTAGTATAGTTTAGACATCAGACAGTCAAGATGCATTATAAGGTGGCATTTCAATAATAAAAATAACATTTTTATAAAAGTAATATTATTAAAATGAGTACTACAAATTAGACAAAAAAAAACAACAACTTTGAATTAGTTAATAATCACAGTTCAGAAAATATTATATTTTACATTTTATGACATCAAAGCGTAACTCTTCATTTATTTTAAACATTTTAATCTAAATGAAATGGTACAGGATTTGCTTTTTGTGTTTTAATGATGTTTGTGTGTGTGTGTGTGTGTGTGTGTGTGTGTGTGTGTGTGTGTGGATTTTTGAACCGGAGATTTCCGAGAGCCTTGTCTTAATGAGATGCAAGTAGACTGACGAGGAAACGTCTCCTGTTCACATGACTAGCCTACACCTCTGTAGCTTGCTGGGAGAAAAAAGACAATTTACTTGGTGTCTCGTCGCAGTTTATTGTAACAGACACAGTAACAGAGTCCTGACCACGCCTTTTTTTTTTTTTTTTGGCGCAATTTCTAATTCCCCTTTGGTAGTTCTGTTGAGGCTGAGGGGTTGGTGTGATATCTGGAATATAACCGAGATGTATTAACAAGTAGAGGTTTACAGGATTAAAAGGGACAGTGACAATGATGATGATAATAATATTAATAACGACAGATGCATTACGTTAGTAAATATCTGTGACATCACTCCAAGACTCCTCTGATGACATTTAACCCCCGAGTGCCTGCACACTCTCTCATGCTATTTGCACAGTGCGCCCGTGCCTGTTTTAATTGAATTTCACAGTCTGTTTAGCAGTAAAACAGTTGCACTCGACACTGATTGTGTTTGATTATTGCAGGCACTGGGAATTGTGTGTGTAGCGGAGAGAAGCATGTTTTCTGTACGGATTTGTTTACTTGAAGAATTTTGCTTTGCAGTGATCATTTAGAAACGGACCCCACACTTCCCCAAAGGAGTAGTTTTATACAAGTGGCCAAAGATAAAAAAGCTTATTGCTTCACCCATGCACAGTACAAACACAGAAGTTCAGTGGCCATCTGGTTCTTTTTGGGATGCCTTAGTAAGTAAGCATCTGCTGTTTGTTGTGTTACTGTATTAATCAGGCTGCCCATCTAATCTAAATGACATGGTAATTAACAATCTCATTGGGATGAAGAGTAATGAAAAAGCCAAGAACATACTATAGGTCTATTGCAGGCACCACGCACCAATGTAGTATGCTGAGTCCTGTGTCAGCTGCTAAATAGCTATTATGCACTTCATTTATTGCCGTCAAATCTGATTACAAGACTGGAAAAGCTGTAAGCATAATCATATAATTTGGCTTCCTCTTTCTGTGTCGAGCATGCAGCTGGTGTTTCAGGCACCGCTTACGGTGGTGTTCTGGTAGTAGCCTCGTCTGTTGCTTGCTGAGCACCCAGCCTTGCACAGCTGCTTCGCTGAGCCTCATGTGAAATGGCTTTGTTTACACGTTTTCCTTCCCGCGTTCCACTCAAGTCACGAGCTGCAAAGTGTCCATTACTAGTTCAATTACTAGCTTTACCATGGTACTGGAAAGGGGCGCCCGAACTCGCTCTTGCACGCTTAGGTGGCATGACTGTGGTGGCATCATGAGTTAGGGGTGCTACCATTAGGTTGAGCCATGGCAGTTCTTCAGCTGGTTCACATTGGAAATCTGGAATAGAATACAGAGTTGCCCTTCACAAGCGTTCTCCACGTCCTCCTTGCTTTATTCGATTTTGTTTTCAGTTCATCAGAGTTATGGGAACTTTAACCCAAGCTCTTTAACCATGGTCCATGGTGTTGTGCACTGAGCTGCTAACAAGCCTTTTTCTCATGTACAGTACTAGCTTATTAGATGTAGAATGCACCCTGAAGTTTTCACCCCGAACGGTCCTGTTTTAATGAGCTGGACAACGTGAAAGCGCTTTGGAATATCTTGACTAAAATATGGCTCTGTTTACTGTTTATTTATTTTTATTTTCTGGCCAATGAGGAAACATTGTCGCTGTAATCTGTTGCAAATGTGTTTATCTGTTTGACTTCCTAGCAGCACTGGATATGCAACCCCAGTCATCTTCCTGGTTTTGGAAGTGGTAGCTGTCAACTTTTCTAAAAACGTTTTACCAAAATATAAAAACAGGATGTAAAAATATTTGAGGAATGATAACTACTTAGAATGAGTGCAAACTCTTCCGAAGGAAAGTTAAAAAAAAAATAGAAGAGTAGTGTTTAATAAGAGTAAGGTCTGTTTTAACAGTCCTGTGTGCAGCGTGTAATTCCACCAGCATGTTTGACTGGGTTTGGTAACGTTTGTAAGGGAAGGGGAATAGACCACCAGGATTAGTATGCTGGAGAGCTGAAACAATCATGCTTTTAGATCGCTAAAATAGACCCACTGGTTTTTTGTTGTTTTTTTTTTTTTTGATGCAAAAATTAAGTGGGAATCCATTTAGAGGGATAATACTGTATTTCACCCTTCTTTTTATTATAATTTTTTGTTTCTTAGAAATGATGTTTCTTGAGATCGGAAAGGGCAGAATAAGAATGTGTAAACAGGAACTGGCAGAGTCTAACCCAAGGGGCTGCTGAGTATTCCATATATGGATTTCAACGGCTTGAGAAAGACATTACTGCACAAATACCAGACGCATTGAGCTGCCGAGGGGCTGGGAGGGTGAAACAGGAGCCTTGTTCATTTAGTCCAAAAAGAAAGTTATTATTCCACTGTAATAAAATATTGGGATTGCTAAGAATTGTTTTCCTAGTAAATGAAGACACATGCTTTCGGCAGTAGAAGGGATTGACTATCTTCCGTTTGTTGCCATAAAATGGAATTGCTGTGTGCCTGTGCTGGCCTACGGGGCTTTTTGATCTTTGTGATAAATAGATACTCTGTGCAGGCCTGTGCCTAATAAGTTGCTGTACATTATGTATATATATATATATATATATATATATATATATATATATATATATATATATATATATATAAAATGCATTCTTTTGAAGGCTGTATGGTAATACATTTCTGTTAATCTATAATTCACAGACAGTCCTGTCCTGATTCTTATCACAAGTGCAGCTTATTATCTTACCAGAAGCAGCATGTTTTTTTTGTTTAGTTTTGTTTTATCCATCCTGATTTTAGAGAGAAGTGGTTATTGGTTTACTGTCTGTAGCTCAGACCTTACTGGTAGTACATGCAGGTCTTAGTGTTAATTCCCCGATATGAATGGATGGACCTACAAGAGTATTTTAAACTTTGTATTTTCCAATGGTGCAATCATACACTGCTATGGTCAGGCAAACGGTGTGGTTCGACGCTTATCCTACATTTTTAAAGGAGCCTTGCTATATGATGTATCTGGTATGCGGCATGCAGGGTGACCTGGAGACTGCTTATTAGGAGAAATGCTTTATTGATGTCTATTGGGGGCATTGCTTGAAGTTTAAGCTGTCTTTTGATTTCTTCATTTCTTGCTTATTTATTCAAAAGCTTGATAAATTGAATTGGATTACTGCTGTGGTGGGTTATAATGATAGAGTTAACTGGACAATCATTAAATAAGTTACACTCTATGTAGTTTTGAAAAAATCAATTTGATGAATTATTCTTTGCTGACCACAGGGTTTGACCAACTGCTGGTATGAAGTCTGTGAGTTCAGACTGCTATTAAAACCTTCAATAACACATCGCCAAATGTTAACATAGTCAATTTCTGGAGCATTTTGCATATGAAGCAGTCCCGAAAAAGCTAAAGTCAAAATATTTATAGACGAGTACAACTGTTTGCAGTAATAGCATCTGAAGTTTCTCCCTGTGGGTCAGTGTCGTGCTTACATGTGCCGGGTTGGGGTTGTGTAACTTGTTGTTTTTTTTTGTTTGTTTTTGTTTGTTTTTTCCTCTAGTAGCCGATGCTGAAGATTAATCAAGCAGGCCACTGTTCTAACTGCTGCAAGTCGTTAATTAGATCCCCAGTTATTTCTGTAAAATAGCATAACTCAGAAAATGCTACTTGTTGTTCAGTAAATGGTATTTGCTTTTGAAGTTTTTTAGTATGTCGATACTGCTCTGAAAAAAAACCCAAACAAATCCAGTTAACATGCAAAATCAGTATTAAAAACAAACTTGTAAAGGCTTTGGGGAAAACAGATGAGCTCAGATTCCAAAGAAGTTTCCTGAAAAGAGCCATTAAGGCGCAGTCTGCTTCATGAATAATCTTCATGGGCTCAATAAACTCCACCTTTCACTAATAAGATATCAGATTAAAAGAAAAAACAACTCAATAAGAAGCAAGAGGAAACATAATGTTATTGTAAAAAAAAAAAAAACTGTAAACAGGAACGCTAAACATATTGAATCCATGTCTATTTCTCGATGGACCTATCAATTAACACACGCTTATAATCTGAGAGGACTTGGCATCTCGCCTGCCTTCTAAACACAGCATTCCCATTAATTTGTACTGACAGCTCTGCTAAACAACACACTGCTCTTTTACCAGAAAACAAATGATCCATCTGTCAACCAAATCAAAAAGCACCCATTTAAAACTAAGCTAAATGATTTTAGAATGTGTATAGTTTTTTTTTTTTTTTTTTTTTTTTTTTTTATGTTGAATTAATGCTGAAAGGTCTGTCTTGCTGACTACAGCTGTGGCCAAAAGTTTTTCATCATTTACAATTTTAGGATTGAGACATAATAATAATAGAAAGAATAATAATAAGAAGAAGAAGAAGAAGAAGAAGAAGAAATAATAATAATAAGAATAATAATAAGAATAATAATGAGATCTTTAATTTAACATCATGTAATCAAAGAAACTACAAAAAATATGCAAAAGTCTGCAAAAATCTACTGGAAGCCATAATAGTAGTACAGTATTTCATGTTAGATTTTGAAATGCTACATTTTTCAATTTTTGCAATTCAATATGTTAACGTAACATTATTCATCAGGTTTCATTCGACTTTATGAAGCAAAGCAAGATTAGTTAATTCTAGAGGGTGATGATGCAAAACGTTAGAAACAGCTGTACAGTAACTGGCTTTCATTCTATTGTTTGTTTGTTTCTTTCTTTTGCCGTAATGCTGGAATTTGCTGCTTTAGGCAGTAGCAGAGTGTTTAGAATAATCTTTACCTGCACTAGAAGAAAAAAAAAAACACCCAGCAGTTTGTGACTGAAACAAAGTATTTAAGAAAGCTGTCATAGCAGTGACATCTGGAATATAAATGAGGGCATTCCAACCCTTACGTGAGAATATGTACTATATCCACCCCTCACAGGTCAGTCCACAAGTCCACTGCGACAAGCCCGTCTATATGTGCAGTGGACTCGTTCACCCTGGGCTTGTGTTACTGTGAGGCCAGGGGGTTTCAGAGGCTGTATATGTTCTGTTCGTGTCCTGCTTTGATGGTGTTACTGTGATTGAAACACCCTGACTGCCTGCGTTTAGATATTGAAGGTTGCTGGTTCCTCACCCCTCCTTCTCACACTATACCTCCATCCCTCCCACCTTCAGGGGGCTTACCTCGACTCCTGTCATGTGCCTTCCACGTCCCACGTTAGCTCTTTTTCGATAGTGTTACCAGTATAACTTCCCAGTAAAGGATAGCAGTTTACCCTGATTCACTGCCAGTTAAAATATCCCGTTGCACACGATACTGTAAACTACACTGCAGACCACTCTCTGTCAGGCTCTTAGGACAATTTCACTCCGGCCCTTTGCAGGGCTGAGCAATTGGTGAGCAAGCTATATCAACCAGAACAGTAGCAATTTGAGCATTGGCCAATTTAATCACAACCCCCTTCATAAAATGTCAAAAATGTCTGCTGATATTCCACTTTTAGCAAATACCTTTATCTTAACTTCATATCGCCGCTCCTTTTTTTAACTTAAATATATTTTCAACACTCTTTAATAAGGGATAGTGGAAAATCAAGTCCACAGGCCTCTGATAGGAATCAGTAAAGACTAGTTGCAAAAACCAGAATTGGGTTTATTATATTATTTAAATGAAAATCAATGTGGGTTTATTATATTATTTAAATGAAAAGCAGTGTTTTTTTTTTAAGGGGGGGTGGAGTTGGTGGTTAAATTGTGGTCCTTCGATAATAATGAAAGCCTTTGATCATCTCTTGTAAAAACCAATTTTTCAAAATTATCCAGACAAACTCTTTAATGTTCATTCAAACTGAAAGTCATAAAGACCTTTTCAAAGAGTAAATTGCATTTCTTTCTCTGATGAGCAGCCTTTGAAATGATGTTAATAGCGTAATGTGTGTGAATTGCCTGATCACTTAAGCTTGATCGGCAGTGTCCAGGGTTTGAGCAGTAAATTGCTGAGATAACGTGAGTGTCTCTTCGCTTTTGCATTAAAAGGGGCCGTCGTGTTGAAAACTGTTTTTAAAATACATTTTCATACTGGACTCGAAATTAAAATGGAATTGCTGCTGTTAAATTGCAGTCTTGATTTAAATTGATCAGGATATTTTTTTTCTTGACAATATAGTTGCACCCTCAATCTCATGGCTGAATCTTTCCATTATGCAGACATAAAATACAAGACGCTGGACAGTGAAGACTAATTATACATAGTTGTGAATAAAACCAATTTTATAACACTACAGCACAAAAGGAATGAACTGCTCTCCTAAAGGACTGGGTGGTAAGTTCAACAACCAATACAGCACTGTAATTGCCAATAGAAAGAGTCTTGCAAAACACAGAAGTGGCTATAGTTTAAACAAACAAAATGATTTTAGTGACAGTTAAAATTGAACGAAACTATTTTGAGTAAACTTGCATGGTTGCTTTCACACTTTTGATTCACCATGGGAACTGACAGCAAGACCAAAAGCCCTAGAAGTTTTGTGGGTTTTGGTAAATTGCCACAAAGAGAAGGTAAACCTTTTCTGGCTTTGGAATGAAGAACTGGAGAAAGGGCCGAGTCACAAGTGCATAGTTTCGTGTGCCGCTTTGATCTTGGAGAAGTTTGGGTCATTTTCCAGTAAGTCATATTTGAGCATTCACTGAAAGGTTTCCCAGATGCACAGTTAATCTTCATGCAGTCCTGAGTACAATGTGTTGAGAGCACTTGAACAGCACTTGCTACCTTTATCAGGAGTCTGGATCACCACTTGCACTGGACACATTGAACACGCCTCGCATTCACACATTCAGTTAGGCTGGGCTCTATTGATACCCCCTGATATTCAATGGTGGTCCTGATGAAGTGGCCAAAGAGTGCAGGGTAATAATAATTACAAGCTTGTTTTTTGTGTCAGCGCCTGCCTGTTTCTACACGACCCCCTCTCGCTGTCCCTCGTCTCCGGAGCACACCCGAGAGACTGCGTTTTTACATACTGGGTGTTGTGTTTTGTTGGTTTTTTTTTTTTTTTGTTTAATATGCTTCTTGTATGTAAAGCAGTGTAAAGACAGGTGGACAGTGATCTCCTTATATCCACGGATTGTGATCCACTCTGTGACCTGTGCTAAAGAATGTTCTAATTCATCACAATTTGATAAGAGATTCTTGGATGCATGTGGAGCTCTGAACCCCAGGCTGGGTTCTGATTGGACACCCCTGAACCTCGCTTTCACTCCCTGAGTCAGAAACTGACCTCGAACCGGGGTTAATTGAGGTCAGTAAGAAGAGGATTTCAATTTTGAATAATCAGCTTTTAACTGAAGCACTTTCACTGTGCATCCATGGTTCACGTTGACAGAAATGCTGCTTGAAAAGATAAATTTCTTACGTTATTACAATTCTGTCAGCACTGATAATACCACTAATACCTTCATTTTGTTCTAACATTATGGTCATTAGTAACCCCCTTGTGCATCTAATGGATACTTTAGGGAGCATGAAAATACTGCAGTTTCTTCAAAATTTTTGTAAAAAGTTTTAAACTGATCTCAGACTACAGTTTGCATGTAAAAAGGTAATGATTTTAACCTAGTGCTTGTTGCCGTGGAAATCCCTGGGGCTTCATATCCCTGGTGAAGGAAATTCAGCTGAGGCTTCCATGTGATCATGTGCAAGGCTGTCCGTCTGTAAATATATCTGTGTCACACGTACATTTTCACATGGGCCTACGACAGCAGTAGGTCAAATCCTAGAATGACCCAGGGTTACTGTGCAACACCTTTGTCTGATTTTCTCAAATGCATTATTGTTCTGCACTCAGATCCTCTCAGAGTTTGATTCCAGATAAGTGAACATGTGGGTGGGATTTTGAATGGTTCCGATTAGCTAAGCACTTGTTGGAGAATACTTCTGTTAAGCACGCACTATATCTAAACAAGGTTTCTTCTTTCAGAATTTAAGCTGCTGTTGAAGAGCTGAACTACTCCTGAAACTTAAGGTAAGTGTTGCCATCTCAGTTTACATTGGGATATATGCAAAAATGATTAAAAGCACGTTTTTACTTCAGTTGAGAAAATGCAGATACATGAAAGACAACGCCGTAGAAGTTAGTTGCTTCTGCTTCCTGGTATCTAATCGCTACCTGTGCTGTTGCTCAGTTTTACTCCGATTGTTTTAATCTGGTCATGTGACCAAGTTCTACAGTGCTGTTTTCTTTCAGAAAGCTGCCGGTCTGCTCCAGTGCTGTTTGCTCACATTGCACTGATTGACCGGTTATTAAGCGTGTCACACAATACATTTTCGTAATGCCCTGCAGTGAATTTCCCAGGAGATTTTTTATCCATTCGTGTGGATTAGCAAGAACACAGTGTACCGCTCCACAGTGTAACAGAAATAGAAGCAAAACACGGCCGGGCTAATGTGCAATCATCACTTTCTAAAAACATTTCTTAAGTGGACGTCATGGAGAATCAGCATGGTGCTGCAAGGAACAGTTCAGCTCTGTACATCTTCTTCAGTTTCAAGCAAAAGGGTTGCATGTTTTGCTTGTTCCAGTTTCCGGTGAATGGATATTGAAGGAAGCCCATGATTTGCTCACCACTCTAAAATGCATGTGCAAGACATTTCATAACAATCTGACACCATATTGTCAAATCCTCAGAGAAAGTTGACAAACAATATAGAGATTTCACAATCCGGAGCTCCTGTTGTACAAAAGTGAAATCCTGAAATCCTTTCTGAAGTTCAGTCCAGACAGTATGGGGGGGGGGGGGGGGGTTAATTATTACTGTGATTCAGTTCCTAAAACAGAAATCTGTCCCGATAGAAGCAGGGATAATGATGCCAAGCTCACATCTGACACAGATATGACATGTCATGTAATCCCCTTGCAGAATAAATGGATCCTCTTTGTCAAGAAGATCAAGTTTATCCAACAGATTGTCAGATGTGTTTATACACACAGCACTCAGAATCAGGCTCAGTTTTGCACAAAAAACTGGTGTCCATTAACATCATTCATCCAGAATTTGTACATTTGCATGAGACCTCGTTGACTGCCTGTTTACAGTGATGAGTGTAGGGAGATGGGCTTTACCCATCCACCTCCTTGTATTACCTGCTAGCCTCTATAAGTCACTGTGTGCTGTCTTTAAATGTCGAGAGAAAAAAAAAAACATCTTGCCCTCAGCCTTCTGAGACAAACACAGAAGGGTGCGCATGGCCAAAAGCTTTGAGGACAACCAATTTAGCTTCTGCAGTGAACAAAGTGGCGGTTCTACCCTTGTACAGATGATTTTCACATAAATTATACTCAATAATAATAATATTAATAATAATAATAAAGATAATAAAGATATTTTTTTCAAATCCAAGTTGCTTTTTTACAGTATATTTCGTGCTGGCATTTTGAAAAAAGACTTGCTGGGGGGAGGTATTAATAGTGTGTTTTTATTAGGAAATTAATGCATTCAGGGTATTTTTGTGGTCTTGAAATTAGGATTCATTGGAAAGGATTTATTTTCTAATAACAGTGCATTTCCCTTGTATTATAACACACATTTTCATATTTGTTTTTTGTTTCTGTGAAACCACAAAGAGGAAAAACATGTTCAATCTTATAGATGTGAAATGTTTTGGGGGGCGGTAGTATTGAAAAAAGAGGATGTTAAAAATGAGCATGGAATTTGCATTGAAAGACAGCAGTGGCTGAGCTGATCCAAATCAACAGTTATTTTTGAGTGCGGATGTTAGAACACAAGCTGTCGATTTGCTGAATATTGACTTTATCAGGGGGTCCAATATACCTGTTTTTCAGCAGGCATATTTTTAGCTAAACCTTTTCCACTTTAACAGAGAACTCTTTCTTACTTCATTCACAAGAAAAACAGCGAGAGGTTATCGTAGTTCAAGTTCACCTGTCCAGGTTGTTTTTAGTTAAAACTGCCTCACAGCCTTATATTCAGATTCTAGCACCTCATAAGAATTTCCAGATGCCAGCAGCCCTTAGTGAAAAGCGTTCTGCAGAGTGTCAGCCATCCGGTCACATGGTCAGCAGGGCAGAGTTTACATTCCACTTCAGAACCCGATCGAAGCAGCTTGAACTTGACCCCTGTGACACTGTCACACTTTGCTCTAATGCTAAACAGAAACGACAGTTGTGTAGCTACAACCTGGAATATCAGCATTCCTTTCTATACTGTACCTCCAGTCTGTGAATTGCACTGCTTGCACACCCAGCATGGCATAAAAACAAAGATCTAGGTATTTCATGTGATTTGAAAGTGCAATCCGGTGTAATACCTTTTTATTGCTTCTTTCTTTAATGTATAGTTTCCAGACATGATTCAAGACAACCCCCCCTATGGTCACATGATCCCAGTTCATTTTTTATATCAGAAGGATTCTTCGATGTAGCTCCTCATTACGGTTTTTAATTCCAATCCGTCATTGCAGGAGGGAAGAGGTTAATGCAAACGCAACAAAGACCACCTTTCCAGACAAGGGCCGCTGCCAAGCACCGTACAGTTAAACAGGGCCACCAAAAGCAAAGTATTACTTTGCATCTTCTTCAGTAAAGCAACCCAGGTCAGTGGGTTTCCAGCCCTGAACATCCTCGCCTATAAAAAGCATGGAAGGCATGTGAGTGTGACCAAGCTTTCTGACAGCAGGGTAGTGTTCCAGTGTGCTGCGGTGTGGTCCTGTCCTCATTCCCTGCACTGTCACAGTAACACCCGTTTAGATAGGGTGCACTGGAGACCCTTCCAGGTACACTGGAGCACAAAGGGCGGTGGAGGCCAGGGACCATACCTGTTTTATAATGCAAAGCATAGACACTAATACAGATGTCAAAATGCTTGAACATTTCAGGTGTATCCTGGACTCTGTTACAGTAGCTACTGAAAAATAAGAGCTAGCTAAAGAACATAATAATAATAATAATAATAATAATAATAATAATAATAATAATAATAATAATAATAATAATAATAATATGATAATAATAATAATAATAATAATAATAATAATAATAATAATAATAATAATAATAATAATAATAATAAACAACAACAACAAATCACCTTTATTCACCTTTGTTCAAGTGTATGAAAACATTTAGAGCAAATAATTTCAGGATCCCCTGTGACAACAGAAGAGCCTCACTGAACTATAATCAGCATTCCATGTCAGAACAATGTAACAAAATATTAAACAATGCAGGCTCTATTTGAAGCGGTACTTCAGGTTAATGCGTTTCTTTCTTTTGGATTTTGAAGCGTTGTTGCCTCCAGGTCTTTCAGCCACCCTGCACTGGTTTAGTTGTTTTTCTTCAATAGTTGTCTGAACGTTCAATGCAGTTTTCACTTAGCAGGTCATCGAGTGCACATACTAAAAGGATTAGGCAAGGTTTACTTTTCTGTCATTCAAATTTTATTGCATGCGTTTAAGGTGTGTTGGTGGTGAAGTTCACATACCCTTTTGTAAGCCCAGAATACACAGGACTGTTATTGAGTGTACAGGCTCCGTGGCTTTGCAAGATTCTTGCATCACTGAGACTGGGTTTTATGACTAAAACAGGCAGAAGTTATCAGGGTTCAAGTTCACCTTTAATTTCAGGTTGTTTTTCGTTAAACATTCACACCAGAATGGCATTACTTCTTTTGTATGTGTTGACAGTTTCAGTGTGAGTCTGAAATTTATAATTGCAACTGCTGTTTCCCAGCTGCACCTCTTTGGGTTGGATCCAGACTCTTCAAGTACACCACGTTGTCTAGAAAAGAGCACAAAGCCTCACTATTGGGGGTGAATTCTGAACACAACCTTGCTTGTCAGCAGCGTGCTCAGACTCTAACTCTTACTGGACTCCCAGCAGAAGTGACTCCATTCACCGCCCCGCCAGGGACAGGAGAGGCACACAAGCAGGAACGTTAATACAAGAAAGTGGAGCCTTTGCCAGCTAGCTATTGGTGTGCTTGTTTCGCTATTTTGATTGTGGCAATAAGCTGTTATTTCATCCTGCGTATTTACTGTTCTTTCAGCACACAAAGAACATTAATTAGTTTCCAGTGTGTGTTCCGTTTCCATGGTGCTCCTCACATCGCTAATAGCACATTTCATTTTACTAGAGGTTTGCGGTTAAAATGTTTTCATAGCCTTTAAATAATTTTTTAAAAATCTGTGCAGTTTGCTCATTTTTTTTTAGTTTGAGATGTTTTGAGCTGTGTATTCTGTAACCCCTGATTGATCTACCTCTTGTCTTCCCGTTTCTCACTTTCAGTAAAGCGACCTGACATCTATCTGACATGTCGACTAGTAATAAATAAAGGCCGATCTCATTTATGGTGTTTGATAGAATGGCATTATCTCAAAGTCAAGCTCTATATTCCTCTCCTTGTGTCTGAAACAAATTACTAAGAGTCAAAAGTAATTAAATCTGCTTTTAAAATGGATAAGCTGTGATTTTTTTTAAAGGCACACCAGTTTAGTGGAAGAAGAAAAAGAAAAACAGATGGCTTGGTGCAAATGTTCTTTCCTTAGAAGTAACACTTTGTTTGTTAAGTTAGTTGAAAGGTTTGACCCATGAGACAGAAGGCAGTCTGCAGCACAGCCATTCTGAATACATTTATAGCATCTCGGAGATCTTTGTAAAGTAGTGCATGACAGGATGAAGTGTCTGCAGTATTCAGTCTCCTGTATGTGCATTCCTGGCACCCCTCTCTCAGCAGTGAACCGGCGTCCTTTTCCTAACGTGGAATGTTGTTAGAACAGGTTTAATAACACTTTATTGAATTAACAGTGATTTTAAGAGCCTTGCACGGATTCATTAAACATATTAAAATCTATTCTAATATCATTTGAGTCTGCAAACTAATGTGCTTAAATGTATATACCTTTTAAAGTAATTTTAAGTCTTTGTTCACTTCAGACTCTGCTTTAATTTGACAAAATCTGGTGAATGTCTATTGGAATGAATGATTGTTATTGTGGTAGCTGAAGAAAATGTATAAAACCAGAGCACTCTTCTCACTCCCTGTAATACCCGGCAATTCTGCACTAGGAGGTGCTCTGAATGGCATGAAATTAGGTTTTCCCATAGAATAATGCAGCACAGATGTTGTCAAATCCTGGGCATTGGCAGCTAAGAAGTTTCTCATTACTGTCCCTGCTCTGAATGGTAAACATTTGCATTACAGACGTACAGACTTGGAAAATTATTTTTGTCCCTCGGTGGGTTAAACTGGATTTTCTTTTACTGAGTCATGCTTTTCCATTTTAAAATGAGAAATAACCCTGGTAGCTGCCTATTGCACCCTGTCCTGTAAGCTATTATTAATACTTTAATAGGCACACAGGAGTGTTAATGGCTGTTGAGCAGTCCCAGCAGAGCTGGTAAGTCTGGTTTTATGGGCGGGAGAGACCGATCGAAACAGCTTGGTTTTGCTTACGCAAGATAGAGGTCTGTAGCTGTACTGGATGTAGTTTGGTTTAAGCCTCAAACGGCAAAGCACAGCAAGCCCTTATAGCCCATTGCATGGCACATCAGGGGAGACCTAGGGTTCGGTACAGCAAAGTTGCTTCAAACTAGGTCTCCCGGAACCATGTTTTAAGCCACTCTTCCTGAAAAAGTGGCTTTGTGTTCCCTCAGCTTTAGATGTACGGCAACAGTAGGTTTAGAACAAACATTAAAAAGTACATAGATCCCAATCACTACCCCTCCCTGCTAATGATTTCAATCACCACTCCCTCCTTGCTCTATGCAGGAAATCCTCATCTCCAGAGCTCTTGCCAGCCTGTGTGAATTGCCCACAGCATTCCCATGCCAGGCTGATGCCTACAGTGCGGTAATATAATGAGGGCAGGAAACTGTGCGGTCAGTTCCAACTCCCCCCAGTGTACGTGTTTTCTTCGAAAGCAGATATGTACGGGAGGCGGACAGTGATATGGTGGAGGCACAAGGTCCCCTTTGTGACAGACTCTTTTTAAAGGTGTTCCTGAATTTTAATGGAAAAATGTTATTGTTAGAGAAAAGTTTGCACGATTGTTATCTAAAGCAAGGAATACTGTACTTTTTTTTTTTTTTGCTTTTGTTACAAAATAGGTTTTATTTGGGGGGGAGAGTTAAATGGGGAAAAAATCTAATCATGAAATGCACTCATGTTTGAGTCACAAAATGCTTAATTTTTTTCTTGTTTAAATTCTCTTAAAAAATGGATCATCAGAGAGTTAGAAAGGGATATGTCTGCAGCAATGTTTGTTTTTTAAAATACTTGCGCTAAGATTTAGTCTAGCAGCACTGGCAAGCACGTAATGAAACGCTGTGTCGGTCAGCACAGAAATCCTCTCATACTGTAATTCCGGCAGAGCATATTCCCACTGCCTCTCTTGGCATGCGCTCATCGCGTTACTTCTTGCTGTTCTGGCAGTAACCTGGTATAATCATTCAGGAGTTTAGTGCCAGCAAGCTTAGCAATGTGGTCACTACTGTCAGCTGCCCACAGTGTCTGTTCCTGTTGACAGTTGTGCTTAGTATCCTAATTGCATCACTCTGTCTGCTTCATATTGCTATCAGCATGCTTGATTATTTCTGAGACCTGTTGTCTACAGCAGTGCTTCTCTCCTGTCCTTTTCTAGTCCTGTGGTTCAAACTGGAGGAGCTCTGGATCTCTCTGGCACTGCTTGGTGAGACATAAACCTTGACTGTCTCCAATAACAAATAACTGCTGCTTTTATGTCTATTTTATTGGCTCAAGAGTTTGATTGGATGAAAGCATCCCTTCACTTTGTGAGCTGCCGCATGTGCCAGTTCTCTGTAAAGTTCCTGAGATTCTCAGACCCAGCAGTCAGCAGCTTCCCTTTGAAGCTCTGCAAGCTGGTGTGTGGCTGACGAGTCTCAGGGAGGATGTACAGTGCAGATGCCCATCCGGCTTTCAGGTGATTTTATGCACAATTTGGTTTAATGTTTGAACAAATATTGGAATATCTGAACAAGCACTGTTCTTAGTGTATGTTTTGAATGTGTTTTTACTGTATTTACAAAATGACCTTATTTATATTTGTTCATGTAACCCAATTTATAAATGATAACATCCCATTTTCTCTCGCTCGCTCTCTCTCTCTCTCTCTCGCTATATATATATATATATATATATATATATATATATATATATATATATATATATATATATATATATATATATATATATATATGAGATGACATTCTGCATAAAGTATTAATTATGTATTTGATTATAAGTTTATTTATTTATTTACTTATGTTATTTTCACATTTGATATAGCTTAAAACATGTGTAACTAGCTAAGCAAGACATCTGCAGTCTCTCGTATCTTGGCGTCTGGGCAGATAGCCAAAGTTAGCAGGTATCTAATCAAGACGTGTGGACACAGTGTGAAAACAGAACACCAAAAAGAAAGAACAGATTGTCTGTAAAAAGCTTAAATGAGACGCACTACAGAATGTTATAGATTTGGGAAAGTCGCCCCCCCCCCCCCCCCCCCCCCCCCTTACCAGGAGATGTGTTGAAGGTGTGTGATAGTAGGGGGGGATCCGTACTGATTGGAGGAAATGAGGGTGGAAATGCTAATATTCATAGTATTTAATGTAACGTTTTTGTTTCAATTGTCAGTCACTTCCTTGAATTGACTCCACACGACGTCTGTGTTGTGATGCAAGCGTATACATTGGTTCATGCTGTGACCTGCGCGTCTTTGCTTGCTTCTATCGAATGTGTATACGATTGAATTAGCAGGATTTCTTTTATGCATATAAAGTATTTTTGATCAAAAATCATTCATATATAAAATCAAAAAGTAATATATATATATATATATATATATATATATATATATATATATATATATATATATATATATATATATATATATAAAACCAATGTGTAAATGACGTATGACGTTATTACCACACATTCTTCCTTCTTTAATAGGTCGTTTAACATTAATTGTACATTAATATCAACTGGATTATGCTTTTGTTTTCCAATAAACTCAGAATAATTCAGAATATTCAAACAAGAAAAAAAGATGTATTTCTCACCACTAACTTGGCAAATGTTTCAGCATCAGGACTGAAAAATTGTGCTAGTAGTTCCTGTTAGGATTGTCTGCATCACACCACGGCTAGTGCTTTTAGCCCCTTGCTTTTTAAAAGCAGAAAAGCCAGATTTAGGAGAATCTTAATCTCTGTTGATTTAGCTCTTGTTAACTTTCGTTAGCAGCTTTAGTTCAGAGCAGCACACTGCATATCTATATTGGTTAGCTTAGTTTAAGATTAAAAAGGGAAAAGGATTTTATAAGAGTGTTACTTTCTACAATTTTGTCTCTGCATTATGCTGACAAAAGTAAGCTGTTAGCTATGGAACCCCCACCCCTCTCTTTCCAGAAAATGAACCTCTCCAGGCTGAGCGATTCAGCCAGAGAGGCTTAGAGAAGGTATAGCCCTTCAGCCCTTCACAGCCATAACCCTCTCAAAGACATTTTGCATCAAATTATGTCAACCTACTTGTCATTCAAACTGGAGAGGAAACACCCTGCCGTTCTGCAGTGCATGAAATATATGTTCTGAGAAAGCTATTGGGAAGCCTTGAGATGAAGGGATGCTTCATAATAGGAAGAGCTGAAGAAGGAGAGACCATCTCAGGAGCAAGGATTTTTTTTAATGTTAAGACCAGTGCACCAATTATATATACAATGTGTGTGTATATATATATATATATATTTTTTTGCGCTAGCTGCAATAATAACTCTTCCCAAAGTGCCGGTATGTTTAACTACCTTTGTCAAGGGAAAGTGTGTTTGAAAACAAACAGTGCAAACAGTGGAGATACTTGTAGGCTTTTCATGCCATCTTAACTACACTGATTTATTTCTATTTAAATCTATTAATGTGTTTATGATGTCATTTACTACATAGTTAATGGTGTGATCCTGCATTGTGATCAACTTTCCTGTAAACTTCATTTACCGTTTTTTTTGGTCACAAAACTGATAACACGGCTAAAGGCATTAGCTGATATGTTTGTCTGCATGAACTTTGGAATTTAAGCATTTAACTTTATGGTTGAACAGAACTGTACTGTACAGAAATGCAAAGAAAGAAAAAAACAAAGGCAAGCTATTTTTGACAAACATCAAACTCTTATCTGCACACCATTGTGCATTTGGGGGAAGGGGGGAAAATCAGACATTTTCAGGCTATCGGGATCATGGGACCTCCGTCTAAGATGCATTAAAAATTAATGTTAAGGTCAAGCTCACCCGGAAATATCCCATAGGCATGTGCAATATCTTCAGTGTTTAAAGTGAGTGTAATCCTGTATTTCTACTGCTATCAGTTCACTGTCTGATAAGATACTTCATAAGTCAAAGACACAGAAAACTTTTGAAGGCAAGGATTGGAAGATGTGAACATCGCAATGCCTTAACAAAACATCAGTTCAAATGAACAGCCTGAGTTCTCTGAAGTTCCCTTTTTGTCAAACCAGTTCAAACTGTACACAGTATTGGATAATGTTTATAAAGAAGCTTTTTTATGATTGAGGGTAAACGTTGCTGTCATTTAAATCCTTTAAAATCCCACTCTCCCCTGTTTCTCCGTGCTTAGTTAGGTGCTTCATTTACCTTGGTGATGGTCCGATGAATTAAATATCTCATTGTTGTTCGGCTGAATGAAACAGAGCTCATTGTGGGGTTTTTGAATCTATAATGTGGGTGTTATTTCCTCTGGGTTAAAGCCACACTACAGTATACAAGGTTGGGATAGACATGAGTGTCGACCTGTTATTCTCACGCGTGGCAGCAAAATAACAGCAAAGTAACGGGCCCTCTGCTCGCTCTGCATTCTTGGTGAATATCTTCTCCTTTTTTGGAAGCATGATAGAAAAAAAATTAAATGCTTTCTTGCAAAAACATATTCTTATTCTGAGGTATTTCTGTGGTCATGGGTCAAGTACTTCAAAGAATGTACTGCTGACATGAAAAGATAAACAACCTTATACAGTACAACAGTCTAGAACAGCTTTATGAACTTTAATGCATTTAAATAGACTTTGAATACAACAACAACTTCATGAGCTAAAGTCTGCAAGTGTAGGTCATGTTAGCTTATTTTAACAATACAGACAGAGAAGTAATTACTTAGATCTTAGATTACTTATGTCTTGAACAGCTTTGTGAATATTAAAAATGTATTGTATTTAATCTCTATTGGCTGTTTGGTTGGTAAAATAGAAAGAACAAATAATTTCAGGAAAGACTTTGTCCCTTTTAAATGCACTCCCCCAATACCGTTGTCCCATGTCTGCTGGGATGCAGTGTATTGTTGCCATGAACAGACACACACAAAACTTATCCTGTAATTGTGGTCAAACTTGGTGTGGATGCTCACTGTTGAAAATTCTTTTAGTTTTCAAATACAGCATAGTAATGACACCCAGACCTCCGTGAATCATCTTGTGAAATTGAACTTGAAAACCTCAGGTGATAGATTGAGATGTTTGTGGGGTTGGGAGCCATTTCTGTTCTCAGCCTAGCATGTGCTGACTGTCGTGGGAGTGGGACCATGCAGGCAGTGACACATTTCATTTAACCTCGTAGTTCAGACTGCACTCTGTGCCAGAGATTCTCTTCTCAAGTCATTATAATAAAATCAATAATAACCCAGCAGCTTAGTCATCTGGACACCTGCTAGTGTCATTGCTGGAGAAACTGTATGACTCAAGAAGCAGTGATATCATGCAGTGCTTGCTGAGTGTCATTGTGTGTCATCTTAGCTGAATTATTTAAAAAAACTAAATTACTGGAAAATAGAGGGTGTGTCTGTGACAGAAAAACTATTTGAGCAATATGTGAATGAGGGTACTCTATTTTAGCTAAGGACCCATTATTTACTGTACAGTCACATTGCTTGTTGGATATTTTTCTGAAGATGTGTGCGTTCGAACTGATTAAGGGAGTGCCTTTTTCCTGTATACAGTATTGATCAATCATTAGAGTGACCATGATTGTGACTGCGAATGATGAATCTGTTCTCACAGAGCCCCCTTTTCTGAGAGAGTGCAACACCTTTGTGAAGCTCTTGAAAAGAGAAGTCTCCGCTCTTTATGCTGAACTGAATGCAACTTTCTTTCCTGTTTGCTTCAGCCGAATGGGGAGCTGAAATCAGAAGCTGGTGGGCAATGCTCTATAAAACCACATGCTCTTTTCACATCTCCAAACGTGAGTACAAACTGAAGAATTGAAACCACAGAAAGTAAAAGGGGAGCTGCTGTTTCATTATTCATCAAGGCATCTCACTCTTTCATTTTGAAGTAATTTACTGGCACTGCTAGGCCTTGGTGGAATACTTGCTGTATTATTTTGGTGCATAAAAAAAAGCAGTGACTGAGAAAAAGTGACTCTAGTGTTCTTGCTCACTGTTATTCCCTAATAAGTCATTAATAGTAGACTAATGAAGAGTTCAAGAGTTTTGTTTTGAAAGGGTTGATCCTATTAATGTACACAGATGTCTGATCTTGTTAACTTATCAAGTGTAGCTAATGTTACGTTTTTTTCATCTTCTCAATGTAACATGATTAATGATGCACACAAACAACGATGACCCATACTTACGACTCACACTGGATACATTTTATAGGAGGCTGTGTGGTCCAGCAGTTAAAGAAACGGGCTTGTAACCAAGAGTTATTCAAATGCTTGTTCAAATCCCGGCTCACTCACTGTGTGACCCTGAGCAAGCCACTTAACCTCCTTGTGCTCTGTCTTTTGGGTGAGACGTTGTTGTAAGTGACTCTGCAGCTGATGCATAGTTCACACACCCTAGTCTCGTATCTTATAAAGCGCTTTGTGATGGTGGTCCACTATGAGAGGCGCTATATAAAAATAAAGATTGTCAGCTTCCCAATTTTAATGATAGCCAAATCACTGCAGAATAAATCGTGGTAACTTGAGCCACCTTGCTTTGCAGCAACTGAGGGCGTTGAAAGGGCCTTGTGTAATAAAGGGAAAACAAACTGAATGAGATGTCAAGATTAGAGAGGGGAGAAAAAACTAAACCAGATCTTCAACTTCATTTGGGAGAGCGAGAATGCAGCTGCCTCACTTATATTCTTTGGCCAGCTTTGCACAGTGATTTTACAGATTCCCATCTTTTATTTACCTGTGCTTATACTGTGCATACTACAAGCTCCGGTATGACCATCGGTTTGGGATACATTGTGTAGAATTAAAATGACCCTCTCCCTCACCTTTGATCCCAAGTGGAAGGAGGCATTCCACAATGAACCCCAAGTCACATATCTGCTTGGGATCCTAACCTATGTGCTGTTTAATGTGTGTTTCCATGTGTTCGGTGGCTGCCTCTGATCCATGTTGAGAGTGTAGTTCTCCCACACTCGTCGTTTGGTCAAGCCCACGAGCGAAGCACGTTTTTCCATTGTCATTTTGAGTGTGAGATATACACCTTCTGATGGGGACATAACCTGTAATAAACCTAAAGAAGAATGTCTGTCATACCCAGATACATTCCCAGAAACAGCATATTTAAAAATCCTAAGATTTTTAAACTCTCAAAGGGTCCTGAATGAAAGCCGGAAGTGGTACATGAAAACCATATATTGATTTACTAGTGCAAAGACAATATAAAGTGTGTGTGTGTGTGTGTGTGTGTGTACATATATGAATATGAAAAACATGTTTATTGTAGTTCCTTGCTGTGGCGATCAACAACAACAACAACCAACTTTCTGTTCCACAACTAAAAATACAGTTTCAGCCACTGGGAAATTCAACTGCTGCCTGCTTCTACTTTTTAAAACAAAACAGGCAACATGTGTATTAAATGACAGCCTTAGCAAGACACCCAAAGGATCCAGCAGCATGCATTGGTATGCTGGTCAAATTGTCTTTTGTAAGAGTGCTTTAGCTCAACCAATTGAAGGGTAATCATTAGCTATTATTATACTTGTTGAGAAATAAAATAATACTGCAGAGGTTGTAGAGGACATGTCTGTTGCACGGTATGGACACTCTGACTGCATTGGCACTTGTGGATTGAAATAGGACACTGGTACACCTGTATAATTTGTGTGTCATAATAGAGAACTTGGTGTCCCAACCCCTGAGCTCATATGTGGGTTCAAGTTCAAAACTTGCTCCTCCCAATGCACTCGCTGCCCTTGATCCTGACTGATTAAACCCTCTCATTCTTTAGAAACTGCTCTGCAGGAACACAGTGTCTCTTCAGGGCTGACTGTCAACAATAGAGGGATCAGAGGTAATCTCTCCAGCCCTGCTTTGTGGAGCTGGATCGACGTGGAGGTCCTCACAGGGTTTGCAGTGCCCATGGTACTGAGACCTGCATGTGTCGTTTCAAAGGTCCCTCACTAATCAAGAGACTCTCGCTGTGTGGTTGTTAGGCTGTAAGCTATTATTCTTGTTGCTAAATAGATTGTTTTATAGTTATGTAAATGTGGAAGCCCTGTGGTCAGACCACTTGCAGAGATTCTATTAGCTTAGTGTTTTATATGTGTCTGTTATTATGTTTATTAGGGTTAGGTTGTTGTTGTTGTTATTCTTCATGATAAAGTTTTTTTTTTTTATTATTAAACTTGGCCCGACTATAATAACACTAACAAAGTGAAAATAATAATGTACATAACTAAAGTAAAATTTAATATATTTAAAGGCACTTTCGACCAGTGAAATCAGTTCTTTGGTTGGCCATATGTTGTATTAGTAATGCATTTTAAATGGGATTGGACCCTGCGGTAGCTCTCAGTGCTGGCAGTTGTCGAATGTAGCTCTAAGCTTAGTGAAATCCATCTTTTAGGCAGAGCAGCACTGAAGAGGCTCTGTGATCATTGGGAATATCCCTTCACAACACACACTACTTTAGTGAATCGCAGCGAATGCCAGCAGCATTCAGACTCCGTTACCTGCCCTCTGGAAACCCCACTACCGTCCTCTTCAGTTTGAAGCCAGTGTTGTTGAATTAAGCAATACGACCCTTACATTGCCTCCACTCTGTACCACCTCTGAGAGTCTCACTGGAATTAAAACATGGACATTTCTAGAAGAAAGAAAGAGCGAGCCTATCCAACCAGCCTATCAGCAGCACTGCTTTGAATCTTGCACAGCCAATCCAAGAGCTGGGGTCACCCAAACCAGGTGTTATTAAAAGAAAGGATCACGACCAGATGCCTTGTATCTTTCACAAGTTTCCATCGTCAAAATAACTTTGAATTACTACTCACATCTATACCCACACCTAGCATCCCACTTCTAACCACAAAATGAAGACATTTTATATATATATATATATATATATATATATATATATATATATATATATATATATATAATATACACACACACACACACACTATATGTAGATAGCTTTTCTTCATTTACAACTGACAGTGCATGTAACTGAATTTGAATTGGGACGTCTTTAATCAGTATAGTACACATGATCAAACTGTGCTGATGATGTTGTGAAGGGCCCAGGTATGAAGCGAATGCTTTGCCATACATGCATGACTTCAACATTGGTGTACATGCTGCTGGGATAAACCTTATCTTAAGAATAGCTCTAGACAGTAATTTATGGTACTGACACTTTCTGATACAAAGCTACTTTGGGGTAATCTAGCCTGTGTTATTTAAGTCTGTTGCAGCAACTGAAGTTGAAGGTCAGGCCAACACAGACTTGAACACAGACCATATCAGTAAGACAAAATAAATACATACATAAATAAAAACATGTTATTTGAGCAATAACAGCCACTGATGATTGCAATCCTCAGAAATATTAGTGGAAATGGAAAAGCAGAAGGGCACTGTGTGCTTGTAGATTGGAAGCTGTGTCTTTAATGGAAAAGTTTCAAATGAATGGCAAGAATGTAGCGAAAGACGGAATCTGCTTTGTAACCTGCAAGCATCCACCATAAGGTATGACTTCCCAGCTGATTAACGCTAGGTAGGTATTGCGTACCTGTGGGGGAATCCAGGCTTGTTTGGGATGTGTTAAGCCTGACCTGCAAGCTAATCAGAGTAAATAAATAACCATTCCAACAGTTACAGGCCGTTTGTGAATCATTAACACATGACTATGAAACTAAAATGCTTTAGATATTAATGTGATATATACTTAGCAATCATATGTTTAATGTTTACTTATTAAACCCATTTTCTCATTGCCATTGGAGAGCCGCCCCACTTTTAGTACATTATGCTAATTACAATGCTGTCCTTTTCCAAGTCATTAAACTGCCATTACATGTTGAATGATACCTTCAAGGTCAATTCTTGAAGTGTTACCTTATCCAACCAAAACATTTCCAATAACTAGGCAAATTCCTGTCTGAAATCCTTCCTTCAACAAAATGAACGGCTTCAGATCTTTAAAGCCTACCTGTCACAATGAGTAATGCTACCTTTCTAAAACCATTGTCAACACAGTGCATCCTGTAAAGAATACAAAAACAGAACCTAACAAAGGGTTACACTGGCAAAATGCACTTGCATTGTTTGTGTGGCTTGGGCGCTGTGTTGTCTGGAAACAGTTTGTGCTGATGACAGATTCATATTAGTTCTCTCAAAAGCAAACAATGCTGCATTGCTCAACCCTAATAGTAATCTTCTTCTAGGATGGTATTCGGATATGGCTTGCTTTGAAGAAGTATGACATTTCTTTTGCTATTCCTATACACTTGCCGGAAACTAGGTTTTTTTCATAATTTTACGTCTTATATGTTTCTGTAAATACTTGAAAATGAAAACACATGTTACAATATACAAAACAAAACATAAGGAGTATCAAAGCAATGTTCAAGAAAATTGAAAATTGTCTCTAAATCATGGATTCCTCAAAATAGCCACCCTTTGCCTTAATAACAGCCTCACAAACACGAGGCATTCGGTTAACAAGTTTCAGCAGGAAATCATCCGACATGTCTTCCCAGCTCTTCTGCAGCAATTCCCAGAGATGTAGGGCACTTGTGGGTAGCTTTGCTTTGACTCTTCTGTACAGTTCGTCCCAGTTCTATGGGATTGAGGTCTGGGCAGGCCAGGTCATTAGATTGAGTTGTCCTTCACTTTCCTTCTTCGCCAGATAGTTCTTGCACAACTTTGAGGTGTGTTTCGGGTCATTGTCTTGCTGAAGAATGAAGGACTGCCCAACTAGCCATAATCCTGATGGAATGGCATGCCTCTGAAGTATGTTGTGATAGCCATGCTGGTTGAGCTTGCCATGGACTTGGTAAAGATCACCAACTCTGTCACCAGCAAAGCAACCCCAGACCATGACACTGCCTCCTCCATGCTTGACAGTGGGAACCACACATGCAAAACTCATGCGCTCACCCTCTCTGCGTCTTACAAATACTCAGCGGTTGGACCCAAATATTTCAAATTTTGACTCATTGGTCCATAAGACCGACTTCCACTCCTCAAACGTCCAGTTTCTGTGTTTTGTGGCCCAGGCAAGTCTCTTCCTCTTATTCTGCACTCAATAATGGTTTCTTTGCAGCAATTCTTCCAGTTAGGTTAGCTTCACACAATCTCCTCTGAACAGTTGATGTTGAAACATCTGTACTTCTAGTAGCATTTAGCTGAGCTTGTATTTCAGGGGCAGTTAATCGCCGGTTTTGCAGACTTGTGACTCGAATTAACTTGTTCTCTGATTCTGAGGTCACCCTTGGCCTGCGTGACCTTGTCCGGTCCTCATGAGTGCCAGTATCTTCAAATCGTTTGATGGTCTTGGCCACAGCAGTTACAGACACTTGCAAAGTTCTTGCGATTTGTCTTAAAGATTGACCTTAATTTCTTAAAGTAATTACAGACTTTTTCTTTGCTTAACTGAGCGTATTTTGCCATTTTCTGCTCCCTTACATTCAGGAATGACAAACTTGTGCTACCTATATTTATAGTAATCATGGACCCTCACCTGTTAACGATAATTGGTGACAAAAGGTTAATTAGGTAACGTGCTAGTAAACTCAGAGAACATCTAACAAAGACACTTTTATACTTAGGCCAGTGTTCTAACACCGTGTTATACACATTTCAGACTTTTAACTGACTTGGGCTTCAGACTGAAATCCCTTTGCTTTGGGTGACTATTTCATTGAAATTGACAAGATTTACATTTTCATTTAAAAATTAAATTTTTTAGTGCAATTCACTTATGATTATCAGCTTATATAAGTACACATATCATATAATGTAATATTAAGTTTTTATAGACAAGTTTATACAGTTAAAAGCATAAATAATCATGGAAAACCTGGTTTCAAGTAGGTGTACTCAGACTTTTGACTGGCACTATATATAGCGTGTGTGTAAAAATGTAGTTCTTGTGCCTGCACTGCATGTTCTTTACATAACATGTGACTTCTATTCAATTGCTATGTAGCTCGGAGTGTGTGTGTTTCTCAGTATATTGGAGGGGTAGCTGTATTGGGCCTTATTCATAAATCTGTAAGCATATGTAGGCAGATTTATTGGAATGCGTCAATGATTAACTTGTGAAAATGAATCTTTAAAATGAAATGTGCATTTTACCTATGAGAAGGGAACTAAACTGCAGACTAAAATAACACAAACTGGCATTGTAGATTCCTTGCCTTTTTCAATGCACCAGGTAATACAGCACAGATAATAAAAGGAAGCATAAACTATGCATATTTTGGTTCTGGCCATTCCTAGATAATGCAATTCAAAATTACTGTAAGAAAACAAATCAATTATTGTTTTCTTAATTGCATTACATGGAATTGTATAATCGCCTAGTTCTGACTCTTTAGACTTGATTGGGACCTTGTTCTGGTTGTTTGATTGGGTCCTTGTTCTGGGTATCTGAAGGAGGTTTAGGCAGTACAGTTACTGCATTCCACAGCTTTAAACTGCTTCTATAAGAGCAGATACATCCTGGAAATGTAAAACCCACAGTCCTGGGGTGTATTCATAACTAGACACACATGCTGCAAGAATCCGAGAAAGAAGAATGCATCTTGCACAACAGGGATTCCAGTATTTATTGATTGGGTAACGTCTGAATATGCTGGAGGAACCCCTCTCCTAAACTGGGAACATTACCCTGTGTCAAGGATCCTGTACGTAGAAACATTTCATTTTGAGAGCTGGTCTGAAGGCAGGACATGTACTGACTAATTAGTTGAGGCATACAAGGGAGCCAGTGGCTGTTTTGCAAAAGAGGTTAAATACTGTATAAGCTTAAATGAGTTATTTAAAGAAGCCAGCGGCAGACAAAAACAGTTTAACATACTGTATTATTGTTTCATTAAAACAGACTTTGTTAGCGATATAAATAATCTGCCAGTGTATTGTAAGAAATGGGATCCATTCCTGGAATGTATCAGTGGAGTCATTCCAAAGTCAGGAAAGTACATGTGGGTATATAGGCATGTATATATTAAGAATGTAATAATATTACAAAAAAGTACAATTGACAGGTGTCATGTTATAGAACTGTATATAAATCTGTCTCCAACGTGGCGGAAACTCAGTGAAGTGTATTCATTCAGCTTCATGGTAGGAGCACCCAGCATAGATTCTTGTTTGGGAGTGCTGGATATAAGCAGAGTCAGACAGAATAAAGGAAAAACCTGCTATCTCTGCGTTTCCAATGGGGACAATAGTAGACAGAGCCCAGGCACGTCCTTTACGTTTGTTTCAGGGCCCCAGTTCCTCAATGTGCAATCAATCAATCAATCAATCAATCAATCAATTAGTTCCTTTATTTAACTAGTAAATACTGACCTGGCCAAGAAAGCCTGAACTACAACAAAGTCAACATATAATTAGCATCCAGCATAAAAAAAAACACAATGCAGTGTCTCTATAGCCTCACCTTCATCCCTGGCCAGCTACCTGCAGCACTGTTAAAGGCACTGCCCTGCGTTTCTCGCATATTTAACAACTATAAACTGCCTGCTGTATTAACAGGATGGCACTACTGCAGTGCTCAGGCTTTAGTGAATGTTTGCTATTGCATGCTGTAATTCTAGGCTGCTGTAATGTTTGTTACTTTATAAGCAGATGTACATAAGCTGCTGCAGGCTCGAATGAGCAAAATAGGAACTATAGTGATTGTGAAAAAAAAAAAAGTTTGCAATTGCTGACTTTTGAGACAATTTTAAACATATTGCATTTATTTTACTGATGTATTTTTTACTGGCAACCCCTGTTGCATAAGAAACTTCCCACAACTCTGTTTAGAGGAAGGAATGTGACAATATTGGAAGAAAGAGGAAAAATACATTCCACAAGTTTTAAGAGAAACTCGACACCATTATGGGATATAATGGGATTTTTAAAAAATATGTATTTACAGATTAACGGATTTTAAGCCCTTACAATTACAAAGGAGGTCTGTTACCCCATCAGTTCTGCATTCACATCTGTGGTTGGAGCCCCTAGTCCCAGTAATTAGAAGATGGTTAACATCAGGAAAGAACATGTGCACTGCTTTTTCATTTATCCGGAGAGACTGACAGGCAGTGGCAGTGTGATATATTCCATGTGGTGCCAATGTGCCTCAAGCCTGCCCTCTTGGGGGGAGAGGGTACCTCATTCTCAGCCTATCCAGTCTCTTCACTCTGATAGACTGTCTGCAAAGCATGCCTGTTGATGGAAGTTAAAGCTATCTGTGGCAGTACTTGAAAAGTGACACTTCTTGGATACTGAAAGCAATGAGTTTGAGGTTGCTTCTGTTATTGTGATAGGCACTATTGACTAGTTTTAGTGAAACTTTGCCTGCAGGTACTTACAAGCTAACTTGAGATATGTACTTGCGCTTGACATGACTTTCAGAACCCTCCTCAATGCAGGACAGTTGTGATCGGTTAAGCAAAGTTCACAGTTCAACTGTTTGAAATAGGGTTAAAGGTTCATTTCAATTTTTCAAAGCGCTGTTTTTAATATAAGACAGTATTTGTTTATAAATACATTCTTCTAAACATTTGTTTAAAGTTCCCACAGTAATACAGGCCCCTTGCAGTGCATCGGCATGCCGGGTTGTGCGCCCCTTCCCGCACAGAGAGGGAGCGTCTGGCAGATCTGTGTGGGAATGCCTTGGCAGCACTCGGACACAAATATGTGACACCCCCCCCCCCCCCGTATCAGATTATATAGATTTTTATTCAAATAGCTTTTTTAAACAAGTGAGAATTTGTACTACTTTTGAAACCACATCTAAAAGAAAAATAGAGTTTTCTTTCTTGAAACACAGCAGTCAGCTCCAGTGGGAAATGTTGCTGTTTTTGTTTTCCAGTTCTTTGTGCTGGAGAGCTTGCAGACTCCGGTTTATATTATTATTCTACGTGGATACCATGTCCTTGGATGGCACCCAGAAATAGAGCAATGCTTTCCACTTTCTTGGTAACCATATGCATCACGTTGAAGAAATCACTATGTAACCTATTTCTGGTTCTTTGAGTGCTACACACAAAAAAAAACTAATGAGTGAAAAAACAGGTAAACAAAATCAAAAATCCTTTGAGACCTTTTTCTATATCTGGTACTTGGACATCTATAACCTTAGTAGCTAAGCCACTGTATAAGGTTTGACTGTAGTCTTGACAAACCATGCAAACCCCCAGCAGTAACATCTTAAATCACTGTGTTGCCGCTACGGGTCTGTCCTGCCTTTGATCTGAGATCAGGTTAAAAGATCTATGACCACGTCTGTAGATGAGCCCCACTCTTTTGCATCATGGTTAAGGTGCGTGTTCTGTGAAGACTCCATCTCTTTAATACTAGTGAAAGATCCCTTTGATTCACATTACCAGCATTTCTTATACCATATATTCTAGAGAATAAATATGAGCACAGATTCGGGTGGGTGGGGTGGTAATGGAAGGCAATCTGATTATACATAACAGCAACAAAGTATCTGAAGATATTTAAATCTATGCTTCTGTGCGTGGAGTGTATCAAACCCTGTGTTCTTCCCCTGAACATTGTTTGATCTTCCGTATTTGAATACTGTTTGTTTTATAATCTCAATAAATTTCATAAGCAAATTCCTGCAGTTTTTGTGAAGGAAATAGTTAATTGTCTGTGCTTCTTATGGAAATGAGCGTGCCATGTGATGAATTCAGTTTATTCATTCAATTGAAGGAGTAGCAGGTTATCTCTCTGACTGTTTAATTAAAACCCAAATTGTGTTTTGTTAGGTCCAAGAATGCAAAGCAAGCCTTGGCAGACCACACCCTGATGCTCCCTGATAATGGGAGATGAATATCTTGAGTGTGCTGGGCTGCTGGGGGAAGCATTGGCTCACAATGAGGTGGTCTACTTACAAGATTGTGGAAGCTAATGTTTCTGTTACACACACACACAGTATTGTCAGAAGCCATGTAAACCTTATTCACTCCAGCAATTCATAATTACTATGCTACAAACACCCACTTCCCCGTGTTTATTTGCGTACAAGAAATACACGATAAGACCCTCCCAACGTATCTGTGCGTGGGATAAATAAATTCCACTGCTTAGAAAAAACAATGCAAATCAAAGACCGCAAGCACATTCATTCATTAACAAACCTCTGTACCTAAATGTCAGAGTACTGATACTCTACTGGCGCGTTCAAACTATGATGATATCCAACTGGGACTATTCCCTCCAACATAGTTTTCCAATGGTCCTCTCTTTATTTGACAATGTGAATCCCTTTGACTGCTGTGGAAACAAGCTTGTATTTGGGGGTGTACAGATAAAGGGGGAGGTGACAGGATTAAAATGTTAATGAACACTGCTTCAGTTTGACACCATCATGGTGGACGTGGAACATCATATTGAGGAGACTGCTAACTTTTTTCTATTCCATTATTTTAAATTTTTTTTTTTATAACAGTTTTTACAGAGTGAGCGGGTAAGACAACCACTTTAAAATGCCAGGCCTAGACTGATATGTATAAGTTAAAAGTGGGCAACGTTGTTCCAAAGCTTGTGCTAATAGGATTTGACAGACTATTTGAAGACCGTGCCCCAGTCTCCCTGCTTTGTGACACATGTCCTTTTAATGTCAAAGCGTCACAGGGCAATATGTTATAACACTGTCACAAGTCATTACGTGTCTGCGCTGGCAGTGATTCTCAGATTTTTCTGGGTAGCATTTGGATCAAAGCAACGATCAAGCTGTCAGTCCTACATGGCCATCATTTAAATCACATGCACTGGAAAGAACAGAACACACCTCTGTCTTCACAGCTGCCTAGATCCTGTTCTGTGCTGTACTGCGGTTCCACCATTGGGACCATCCTTATGGCTCGCTGTAGCCCCACATGCTATACACCTAGAGAACTGCTTCAACAATGAGGATAGGACATGCTTTAACTATTGGGAGTAGCAGAATATGAGTATATATGAAGGAACCGGTTTTTCTGTCCATAGGCCTACCACTTTCACACACTCAAATACAACTGCAGTTTAAAACTAAAGAAAAACCCTTCACAGAGCTAGATCTGTGGCTTCTAGAAGAATGGAAGTTGTTACACTTCCCCTGTTTTCCTGAATGCCGTTGCCATGCTGGCCTTCGGCTCGTTATAAATCGTGGTGATTAAAAGCAGAATGTTTTGTATGCTCGGCTGCATATTAGGACAAGTTTCAAAAGCTGTTCATTGAGATCAGTTCCAAATGATCTGATATGAACCCAGGATGGCAGCATTTTCCCAGAGTTTCTCTTATTCCTCTCTCTCTCACGAGTGACAGAAAGGATAGTGTGTAACCTGCCACATACATGCGCAACTCACAATCTGTATTTCTGCATTTCATTCAGCTAGAATCAATATAGCATGGAGTCCTGAGGGGCTCCGACAGTGGCAATGCCAGGGAGCGAGGGTCACCAGTGCTCCGCCCTTCTCTGTGTGTTTGCAGAAGTTAAGCCACTATGTTTCTGTTCAGCCTGAGCACGATTAATTATAAGCAAAGTGAAGTGGAATATTGTTTATTAGGTTTTACACTCTGGGAACATTTATATCTAGTGACAAAATGTAAGTATGATAGATGTTGGGAAATTCTTCTTTTAAATCCATTGTAAAGATACATGTTTATATATAAAGATACATGTGTATATATGTGTGTGTGTGTATATATATATATATATATATATATATATATATATATATATATATATATATATATATATATATATATATATATATAAAATGCTTGTGTGCATATATATATATACACACACACACAATTAAAGGTGCAGTCAGGGTTCCAAATTGTTTTGAAATAACCTCCTTCTGCTGCATGTAGTAACCTTGTAGAGTTGTACTTCCAGAGAATAACAGCTTTGGGAGGCATGAGGAGGGAATGTAGTGAGTAAGCAGACAACAATATTAAACATGATTACTGTACAGTTTAAGATTAACACACAGAGGGAAAAAAAACTGTATTTATCAAATAACTTCAGTAGTTCAGTCAATTTGCTAAAGCGCATTTAAAAACCAGGATGGTAACCTACACTTCTGACCACAAGACATGTCACTGAATCAAACGGAAAGAAAGTTGGCATTCAGGTGCTGTTTGGAAGAGGTGGCTGAGTATGAAAAAACCCTAAATATTAAAAGGGAAATGCTGTGCAGACATACAGAGACCTACACTGATAACATTACTAGTGTAGAACAGTCTCTTTCTTTATCTTTATCATGCTTTGCCACGTTTCCCACACATTAAAAAGATAAGCATCAAGATTAGAAGAAATAAATCTTTACAAAATCATGTATTTTTATGTGCTGTAGGCAAATTAAATGTGAACTGGTTACAACAGAAACAATAAAACAAACGACTTTAGCGACACATGTCTAGTTTGAAACAACCTTTCGCCCTTCGACCACACACCTCCTTAACCTCCTTGAATGTAATCATGAACTACAAATAATAATAACGATATAACTGCAGTGTATACATACGTAATGCTGCTGTGTGTTGGAAGGATGGCTAGGAAGATGAATGCGAGCTGTATTGAAACTGGTATTTGTTTAACAGTATTGAAAGTCTGGTAGTGTGCAGAGAAAGAGGAGAGGAAACAGATCCAGCTGGAATCAGGTCATGTTCCCTGGAACATCATGTTCTGTGCCATGACTTTTAAAAAAAATTGTTTGTTCTGAAGCTGATAGTTGTGATGTGTGGACGTTCAGAACTCGAGTGCTGTGTTAGCTCTCCCTGCAGTCTTCAGAACCCGAGTTCTGTGAGTTAGCTCACCCTGCAGTCTTCACAACCCGAGTGCTGTGTTAGCTCTCCCTGCAGTCTTCACAACCTGAGTGCTGTGTTAGCTCACCCTGCAGTCTTCACAACCCGAGTGCTGTGTTAGTTCACTGTGCAGTCTTCACAACCCGAGTGCTGTGTTAGCTCACCCTGCAGTCTTCACAACCCGAGTGCTGTGTTAGCTCACTGTGCAGTCTTCACAACCTGAGTGCTGTGTTAGCTCACTGTGCAGTCTCCTTACAGCTAGTGTTTGAGTGTGGAGTGAGAGGGAATTCCTTCTTTTCCTCCCTAAAATGCAAAAGGAAACCCAACCGCACTGCTTTCAGAGGGAGCGCTAGTAAACCTTGTGATGGGCTGGGATCTCAAAGCATTATTCTAGTGATTTTGTTTCCTAATAGAAAGAAGGCACAATATGAAGCCTAAGATAAATACATTAAATTAGTTTATTCAGGAGCTCCGTCATCCACTTTAGTTGTTTCTTGACAGCTCAGTAACATTATAAGTTTATTTTCCCTTAGCAGACCAGTTTAGCTCTGATATGTAGCGTATTTTGTGGGTTATACAAAGATTTCCCAACGCACAAGTTAATTTTCCAACAATTTGGCATAATCAGCAAGTCTAAAAAATGATGGATTAAGTTAATTTTTTTTAAATATGTGCAAATTATATATGGCATATTTCAGAGGAAGTGTGTCGGTCTATAAAACTGTTTAAAGATGAGCTCTTAAAAAAAAAAAAATACAAATAGAGCACATGGATTTGCAGCAGTAAGGCACATGCCCATGCTTATCCAGACTTACTAATACATGTTTTTACCAAGATGTTAAAGATGCTAATGCTGCAATTAAAGGAGGGTTTTGTGTATGACAGGCTAGTGGTTGATATGCAGATGCCTTTGTGATAATGTTTGTTTTAACCCTTTCCTGTGCTGGATACCCCTGCAGTGGTAGCTGGGTTATCAGAGGTACGACTCTGTCTGCAATTCTTAACCATGCTGTTTGTTTGTATCTGGGAGTTCTACTACAGAAAATAATTCACTTCTGCTGTAGGGTCGTGCCAGTTAAAAAGGGTGACACAATAATAAGCAAGCCTAATAGAAATTTACACCAATTCTATGACAAGCCTTTCTTAACGTCAGCTTTCAGTCAAAACATTTTTCATAGAGATTTGCACGTTTCTTTTAGCAGTGCTAAATACATTGGTGTTGAATGGTAGTTCTAGACGAAAGAGAATGCTAACCTAGTTGTATAAACCTTGTCTTATTCTCAGGTATAAATCATGTCTCACCCGTCATGGAATCCATCAAACACTGGAGGTGAAAACTTTGGTCAGGTGACTGCGAGGAGGGAGACCACACCCTCCTTCGGGATCTCAAGTATCTCCATGTCTCAGCAGCAAGAGCCCAAGAAGTTTGCACCCGTTGTTGCTCCAAAGCCAAAGTTCAACCCTTATAAGCAGCTGGAGGAGGCTGGGTACATTGAAGCTGGAGGTAGGGGAGTTTTGTAAATGCCTTTGTCAATGCTCATAAGAAATGTAGAAATGGATTTTAAACCCTTGGTTAGCACTCAAGAAGCAGTCAATCTGAATATGCTAATTGCCCCTCTCCTAATGCAGCTCATGACTGAATATGTCCGTAAGATCCTCCACATAGGGGAATGCTGGAAGTTTTGGTTAGGTAGACGCATCCCTTGCAGCTACTTTATGCCCTGTATCAGGTGTAAGTTTCTGTGCATGTGTAAGTGTAAGTGCATAATATTCACTGAGAAGCTGAGCAAAGAGCTGGACTTTCTGTGCTCCTCCTTTTTTTTTTATTTTAAAGTTATTGAGTAAAACCAGTTTGAGAGAGCGTGCTTCACTAGTACTAAGTTCAGACATTTTCTTTGACAAGCTTACACTTGGACTAGAGTGAAAGTTTACAGTTATCCTAAAGTGTTAGGGACCAACCATTTACCAAAAGCTTGTGACTTTAGAATTGTGTTCATCCCATAAGACCAGCATTGGAATGACTGGTCAAGCCATGGTTTCCTGAATATTGTGGAATGAAGGGGTGGGATTTGTAAGAGAGGTTGATCTTGAAACCTTGTCTTTAATAAGTATTTATGAGCAGGTGTGAAATACATCCATTCGATAATGTGATTTCAAAACAAGAAAAGATGTTCTTTCTCTAGCTCTTACAATTAAGTGCCAATCACTGTCAATTAGTGTCCGCATTGAGTGTTTTAAAAGTCGACTGGAACCACATTTTCCTCTGATCCTGGTCGCTGACAGTAAAACCTTCAGTGCAGTGCTCCGAATATGTCTGTGCAGTCAAGGTGCTTGAGTGCACATGCTCTCAGTGTGTCCTCATTGCAACTGTTTTTAATTTCTGAGAATACAGTAAATGGTGTTTCCTGGAAATGTTCCCCTGACTCTATAAATACTGCTGCAGAGGTTACGGTAATGACTCAGTTCAGGAAACCGTGAAAAAGGCTACTTCCTCTATCTGCCAGCCAACCCTGGGCACTGTGGCCTGCACTTCTGCAAAGCTAGTTGAGGTATTTCTAAAAAACCTAAACACGCTTCTTGAAACTCAGTCATTGAGAAAATACGGTCTTAGATACTGCCCTCACTTGAAGGGTCACTTTTATTACAGTATGGCACAAACTCCAAGGGTGTATGAAATCAGTCAACGGCATGTCACAACTTGCAGAATGTCAAGCATACTGCAGAGTTCTCAAGTGTCTGCACAACTCTAATTGCAGACATGCCTTTAAAGGGTTAACATGCTACTATTGACTTCATGTTATAAATTTTACTTCAGACTACCATCCATAACTTTTAAACACTGAATAGAGCTGAATTTAGAAATCCTAAATTAAACGTACATTTAATTCTGTATTCAAATACCATCAGCGAGGCTATTCACTGTGTATAAAATGTGTCATTCCAGAAAATGTTATAGGTATGCAAGCCAACAATAGTCAGGAACATCAACAAAGAGACTTAAAAGTTGGTAACTAGTGATTAATTTCACACCAGTTTGGATGATAAATACCTGCCGTTTGTCACCATTATCACATTTTATAGCTCCATTACAGCTACTGTATAGACCACTTATAAATCAACCCATGACTACCAGATTGGCTTTAGACAAAGCTACAACAGATGTCTGTGTTCCCAGTACATGGATCCCGAAGGCTCTTTGCTGTTGTAAAATGGAAAATTGCCGCAGGCGATGGGCTACTTGGACCACTTTCTTGTTATATGTGTCTGATTAAGCTGTAGTGTCTGAATGTCATAGTAGCGTTTGTGATAAGGCCCCTGGATTTTCAAATGTAACAATGATATTACAGGGCAAGATTAGATAAACCAAAGATTGAACAGTTTTTAAAGAAACATGTATTACTGTTTCGAAGCTTCTAGAGCAGAACACCACACTTCAAACAGACACACGAGGCACTTCACATGACCAGTTGCAATATAGATTATTTTAGTCTATTGGTAGTCTTGCAATATATTATAATGTGTGGCAAGCTTTCCTTAAGGTGAAAGAGAGAGGAGAACAAAACAAGTAATAATGACACCAGTGTGTGGGACTGAAAGACGTCTCTCTCTGGGGTGTAAAAATAGAACACAGAAACGTGACAGGAGACCATCGAGCCACGAGTATGCCAGTGTACAACCACGACACCATGACAGCAGTGACATGCTTAACAAGCTGCATCGACTTCCTTTCATTTCCGCTTCGTACCTGCAAAAAGCGTCTTCTCTCTATCTCAGACAAGTGCCAGGGTTAATTATCTGTATGTTACAGAGTCTCGGCAGTAAGCCAAAATTATGTGGGCTTTATTTCGTTTTCAAATTCATTAGCTGCAGCCATTTAACCACACTCCATTCTTAATTAGGCTTTTAAATATTGACCCGGGATTCACATTAGTATCCAGACAGTGATCGTTAGGTCCTCGGTATTGCACCTTTGAACCACAATGTGTGTGCTGCAACCAGAGAATCTGAGTTCATGTGAACAAGCTCCTTTGGGGACAAAGTTCAACAAACGTTATGCAAGAACAGATTTTGTTATTTGCGCTTCATTGGCCACTGTATGCTGCTGCTGTTGACCTGTCTTTCAACCAGCACAAAATCATCTAATAAAATCGCCTCCTGTCTTATGTTCTGTGCACCGGCAAAACACATCCCCTTAAAAATAATTAAATAGTAAACGTGCCATTTATACCATGCTGTGCCTTTCACACTCTTTTACTGCACATTTCCTGTGCTTTTATCCTGGTATGTCACAGCAAACTTATATAATGAGGACCAGCTGATTTTAGAGACCTGAACTGCAGCTCAGTGCTGCTGCTGTTGCTGTTGTTTTTCAGCTGTTTATATACAAAAGAAGTTTGAAATCTGTGAATATCGACTGCGTGAACAGCTGTGACTGGGAGGAACTTTTTTATGAACTCGTGAGATGTGCACATGGCGGGTGAATGTTCATTTAAATTAAATATATTAAAAGTGTCATTGTGATGGACGTCATGTCAGCAAAAAAGCTGAAATGAATTGCTGAAACGGTTTCGTACCATCTGCATCAGACAAAATAGGTCTTTGGCAGCACAGAAGAATAGCAAGTGGCTCAATTGCCATGAAAATAGCATGAAATAATTTAAGGAACGTATACTGTTACAAAGGGGGGCCTCCAAACAATTATTTAAGGTTTGTTTTCTTAATAGGACAAGGCCAGAGAAATGACAGCTGTTCGTGGTTGTATAACCACAGAGAGCCAGCAATAGCTTTCTGGGCAGATATGTTTTGAAGAACCATCAGATGTCAGAGGTTATCTGAAATGCCTTTTATTTATTTATAACGTTACCCATCATTACCCCTGCCTTAATTTAGGCATCCGAAGAGAGGACTTCAGAGTAACAGACCGCACTAGAGGTGTGTGACAGGATAGCGCTGTGGGCCTAGGTGTTACCAGCAGAGAAGGAGGCTCAGGCACAGGGAAGCTGCAGTTTAAACACTAAAGCACAGTTTAATAAACCAAAATAACACAAACAAAAAGGAACAAAGGCCAAAATAAAAGTTTAACAAAACACACAACTGTTGTCAGGCTGTGCATTCATCTTCACTGAACACAGAAAAAATATACAAATACAGCACAACATTGATTCAAAAACTCGCCAACTTCTCTCTCTCTAATGCAGCCCTGGGCTCTGCTTTTATAGAACATGGCTGCTCCCAATCAGCACCAATTATTGTATTAAGGAGCAGCCACATTCTCAGGCTTTTGGCAGGGACAGGAATTAACCCCTTCCCTGCCAACCACCACCAAAACACACAAAAAAAAACACCAATTATTTACAGGCAGAGGTTTCACTCTGCCACAAGGTGTTAAGGTATTGAGAAAGGGGGTTCGTTAATTGTTTGCTAAACTGGAGAGCAAAACTACAGAAAAAAAGTAGGGACACAGAGAGAGAAAGAAGACAGATGGAGAGATTAAAGGCAGGAATTTGAGTGACTGTCGTTCAGGACGATTCCTGTTGTGCTTGACTTCCTTATTGACAATGATTGGCACGGAGTAGAATTTCTCACACCTGTAACTGGGTCGCTTCACGTGGCCAGTATGAACCGGTTGAAGTGGTTGTTTCCGAGCAGGTATGCAGTTCTGCAAGTCGAAACAGCTACTGTGTCAAGGGGAAGCCTCGGTCTGCTGAAGCCATCTCTTAAAGGGAAGTGGTTAGGAGCTGTTGCATGCATGAAGAGAGGGTGCTGTAGGTACACTAAGAAAGCATGAATGGGCTTTTTAGTGACCTCTACAGATGGGAATTGCTCATTTATTTTTTGTAACCTAACCTAATGGTATGTATTTTATTTCAACTCAGCCCTTTATTTTAGGGGATGGTAATTCCTCCAAATCCTACTACTTGGTTTCATGTATGTGTGCAGTATGTATCTGTAGGCCTGTATGTATGTATGGATTATTTTTGGATGTATACTAATGGTTTGGAATTATTTTATTGTTGTATTTTTGTTTTCTGAGTACGGTCTACTTATCTCTCTCTTTGTATTAGCGCTTGCATTATTGAGAGTACCTGTGAATAAAATAAACGTTCCCTTAAGTGCCTGGTTTTTTTTTTGGGGGGGGGGGGGGGGGATTATAGATGGATGCAGACTGTAGTATTTAAAGTTTTGTTTGGAGTACATCTGAATCTCCAGATATTAAGTGCATGTAAGACTGGTAAATAAAGTCCTCCGGGGACACATGGAAGATGAGCTGCACTCTGCTCACCAGGTGTGCTTGGTCACTGGCAGGGATGTGCTCAGCAAAGCCTCTTCCCCTTGAGGTTTCTTACATTACTGGAAGAGAGTTGCTTCAATAACACACTCGACTTCTTTAAACTCTTTCCCATTAGACACAGCCTCCTCCGCACCAAGATAACAAGCTGCTCTATTTAGAAATGATAGAATAAAACAGCTGAGAGCTGGAGGAAGCAACGTCTCATTTTGAATTTGCTGTGGTTTTAATAATAGCCTTTATTAATGACCTTTTATAATAACCTTTGTATTGGGATAAGAGCGTAGTAAAGCACTGGTAAAGCATAGAAATGCACATTACATTCATAATACAAGCAAGGAAAAAGCACTGCAAGATTACTGGGCTGTTTATGCTTTCATAAAGTTTTAAAAAAATGTGAATCCTTTTCCTGTTGTCGCTTCCTCTTGTGTCTGTTTTTGTTCAGTATCTAGCAGTATCCGTGTGTGCAGCTGGGACTCGCTGCGATCGTCTTCATGCTCCACAGTGGCTACTTTCCAAGCTCCATTATCCTGCTTCTGGTACTTTCACCTGGACAGGCTGATTCAGCAACCACTAAACTGTGCTTTTTTATTAGACTTTCACTTTTCAACTATCAACAACAATTTGGTTTTACCGAGGGTGGCTCTCATTGAACATTCCCATGTAGGAAAAGGGAAACAAAACTGCTTTTGGTTGAGGCTACTGCAATGCAGTTCTGCTCTGCTGTGTATGCAGACGTGTGCAAATGGACATTGCTGATAATAAACAGTTGGTGGATGTGAGAGGTCTTTTGGGGGGGGGGGGGGGGGTCGTGATATTGGCTGAAAGTTTTAGTTATTGATTAGTCATTGGCTTTTGTGCAGTGAATTCTATTTAAGTATAGAATCACTTTCATAGTTTGCTAATGAGCAGTGATCTGGGTTTGTAAGATCAATTCCTTCTTTAATATTTACTAAGGTATGGAGTCATTGATACTCACAGGGAAAGCCCACTAGATAGCAAAGCTTTTTTGTACTGTGCTTGAAAAGCAAAACTTAATAATCCACAAATAGGTGGAAAATGTAAGTTATCTGCCCAGAAACCGTAGCAGGATTCCCTCTATTCTTGGGTCAGTACCTTTGCTAAACGGTGGAGAGTCTTTATCAGGGATTATCTTTGCTTTGTTTTTAAACTGTGTGTATTGAAATATAACTGATTAAAACTACTGCAAATGAAAACACAGACTGTTCAGGAACAGGAGTGTGCCCAGTGCCATGGATCTCAGCTCTGACACTGCGACTCAACCATGCCTGTATGGACATTGAAGCAGCTATAGATAGAACATAAGAGCATAAGACATTCTAGAATGAGAAAAGGCCATTCCGCCCCCTATGCTCACTCGCTTTGATGCAAGGTTGCTCCGTTAGCACTCAGGAGAGGTAAAACAAAAAAAACCCTAACCAAGTTAGCAGGGGAAACGAAACCTCTGGGAATCCGTGGCTAAACAAGACCGCCCTTCCTTCAAGTGGCTAACTCAAGGTCTTATGGTGGTCACAGAAAGGGCTATACAGTATTGTTCATGACAGCATTCAGTTTATTCTTGAAGGATCCGATAGTCTCTGGTTCAACAACTCTGTCCAGCAGCCTGTCCCAATGGTTTACCACACTTTAGTTGAAGAAGCTTCTTCTCCCCTCAGTTCTGAATAGGCCCTTCTTCAGCTTCCACCCATGGCCCCTGCTTCTGTTCTCTGTGGCCTGTGAAAAATGCTGCAGGTTGTCAGTTCCTAGCAATACATTTACTCATTGGGGGGGAACAACAATAACTAAGCCAGCCTAGTCCTGTAATCCAAGCAACTCACGAGTTTGTCTTATTTAATACGGTGCAACCCTACATTGTGTGTTTTTCTAATTTCAGATAAATTTACAGTATAATCGTAAATCTCGAAAAACTACTCACTTCTAAATCTTTTGTAGTCATTTTTGTATTACTTTAGTATAAATACATGTTAATTTGGATTCATATGTTGTTTTTTTCTGACTTTATGTGAACGAAAAGACACAAAAGCGCCCGTTTTCTCATTGGAAATAGTGATATTTTGAAATTTACCTGTCCTGGTCACAAAAGCAAAGTCTGTGGGGAATAATAGCCATTTTCTATACTTTTGAGGCATAAGCAATTAGGAAATAACACTACCCAGGAAAAAAAATTGTGTTACATAGTGTTATCAATGATAAAAAAAGATTATTAAAACCTCTTAAGAAGTGGTCACCATGGCAACTAAAAGGCCAGTAGGTGAAACAAGGCCTAGATACAGTATTATATGCACATTTCTCCCTTTTTATCACAGTGCTGTATTGAACATTTCTGAAATGGAAGGTGAGGCATTTTTGGATTGAAAAAAAATACTAAACAAGCCTTCCAGCATGTTATGTATGAGAAGAATTTGTTTTGAATGTTTCTGTCAAATGTAGGAGTATTAAACTGGAAGGGTTCAGGGTTGCAAGGTTCCATTCTAGTGCTGCAAGGGTCTCGAAAGATGAACCTTGTAAAAACAGATATAAGAAATCAATTGTCTACAGACATTCCCAATGGAATTCTGACTACCAAGACTGCTGTTACAAACAGCACCAGCTACAGACCAACGACCCAGTCTGCAAATGTGACCATGTGTGACCATAAGAAGTAAACAAGACCTTAAGAAATGCAAGCACATGAAACTAGACTATGTAGCAATGTATTTTATTGTTTTTTTTGTGGATTATAGGGGAACTACAGTTAGTGGACAAAAGTTTGAGCACACTCCTGTATAGAAGTGTCACGCTTTTTAAACTGGATAACAATCAACATATGTTCTTGTCCATATTCAAACTGTTGTATTTTTATTCAGCAAGTCAAGAAAGGTGATTATCAAGCTCACGTAGGCTTCAGGTTTTTCCGAATTTATTTTGAAATGTATTTCAATTAATGCCTTCAATTAAACTGTTTCTGTCAGATTCGGTCAGTCATTCAATTCAGAGCAGTGCGTGAAACTTTTGTTATAATTAATAACTAGAACAAACTACCTTTTGCAAATTAGTATATATATATATATATATATATATATATATATATATATATATATATATATATATATATATATATATATATATATATAACATTGTATATTTGTTGTTATTCATATAAGAAGATAGGGGTCCTTGTTTGCCTAGGGCCCTGAGATGGGTTAATCTGGCCCTGATTATATCAGCACTGCCCTTCCACGTTTCGACACACTAGTTCAGGGAATTAATGCAGGGGATTCCATTGATCAAATAGGGTGCATTTGCTTATTTAATTCAGTTCAGTGGACATTTCCTAATAATAAGATCTGAAAAGCTTTACAGTTTTTAATGCGAGCCACGTGTGAGCATTATTTATTTATTTATGGTTTTTTTTTTTTTTTTTTTTTCCCCAAAGTGTAGGTAAGATAACTAACAAAGTATGATACAGTAATCAACAAGACCAGTTGTGCAAATTAAATTAACTGGTTTGCACTTTTCTGACTTGAATAATTATGGAATGTTTGTGAAGTTTTAGATGATTATATAACAACAACCACCACCAGAACAGTGCGTCTCAAACAGAGCAGTGGAAATGGCTGGATGATCATTGATTGCATAACACAGAGGCTCTTCTTGCTGGTTGCTAGAATTCATCAGACCCCGCAGCTCACTTAGCCGATTGAAGGGTTATACAGGGCCATGTTATTATTGTTTTATAATGTCTGTTGTAGCCAATGGAATCCAGCCAGTGCTTCCTGCCAGATTCCATCCTGCTCTGCCAGCGAGCGCTAGACAGTTTAGCAGAGGCAGAGTGTGAACTGTTGCATCTGGTTTAAAAAAAAAGAGAGGCTCAGCCTGGCCAGCGCTTGTATACCAGCAAACCCGTTGCACAGAAAACAGCTCAAGAGTGAAGCCTGAGAATGAGCCTCTGTTTTATGAGAGAGTCGAGGACGTGAGAATGCTTGGGTTCACACACCTGCTCCTGTTGACGGCACTCTGAGGCCTGCCATTTTTTAGCAGTATTTGAACGCCTGCCATTTTTTAGCAGTATTTCAATTTTGAAATTCTGTTTCTGAACAAAGTTTTCACCTCTGTATCCAATTCTAAAATTATTTTCTGCATAATGTAAGAAGAACTCTTGTTGAATCATTTTTTCCTCATTCGCGTGTGTGACCATTATAACTCATTCCTCTCTGAATTTTCACAGCTACCTACTTTTTTTCTTTGAATGAGTTGACCTTATAGGCTATTCCTTCCTTTACCAGTGCATCACTATCAGTGTCACTTCACCTTTTAGACAAACAAAGAAAACAATTAAAATATTCTACGAATTATATTTTGTTTTCTGCCGCCAAAACAGATCAGGGTCAGGCTATTGGGGAACATGTGATGTGAGTGTAAAAAATCACAAAAGTCCAATGTGTCAGTCATTCTGGGGCTGTGTAAGGCATTGGGAAATGATGTGGCAGGGGCGGGGCTTTGTGCAATATAGATATGCTATGGTTTGTCTGTGGCGCTAAACTTTAAGATTGTACTGTGTCTAGGAATCTGGGACAAATTCTGTCCCGAAGTCATTTAGTCCGGGACCGGGACTTTATATTTACATTTATGGACTGTCCCATCCAGTTAAGGATGGGTGGTCACCCTTCCTCCACCACAAGCTGGTTACTCAACCGCATTCGGGTTTCTGCCGGTGGGTGCAAGAGCCTTAAACACTTTCATTCCCCAGTGTTGAAATCCCTGGCCTCAGGACCTCAGCAGTTTAGGCCTGTTGTTTAAGAACTTTAAAGCTACTAAACCAACACACAACTCTGGTTTTGTAACCCTCTGGAACTCTTGTGTTGTAACTCGGAAACAAGTTCATTTCAGATTTGCAACCTGTGTGGTTCATTACTCGTTTCCTTATTTCATTTTAGTTTTTTTAAGTAATAAGTACAGTAATCAGTGGCACAAGCGCACAATAGCCCTTCAATGTAGTGTATCTATTCTGTTACAGGGGGGTCAGGGGGGTCGGGGAGGGGCTAGGAGGGATAGCCCTCCTAGCTTTGCTCTGCAGGGGTATTCCTGACAAACCCACCACATGATTTGGCACAAACTGTTTAGAGAGAAGTCTTCGTGACTGCCAGAATCAATCTCAGTAAAGAACAGCAGCAGAATGTGTTTAGGATAGGATAGAGGAGAAGTGAAGACAGAGTTAACGGTCGCGAACACTTTGAAAAGTGCACTGCGGGTTCCTGAAGCACGGGCGGGAGTACAGTTAGTGGAGTATTGCTGTACTGTGACTGTGACAGGGATGGCTGTAATGGTGACGTCAGGCCAGAATGCAGGAATAAGACAGAGGCAGTACTGCAGGTGCAAAGGCGCTGCAGGGCCGTTTATTTTTAAATCACAAAAATAAATGAAAATATTCAAACAAAAACACTTGCTCACAGAGCAAAATAAAGGCTTTAAACAAACAAATCTCGAACACAAAACACCAAACACACGGGTGAGGCTGGGCAGTTTGCTTTCACTAAGCCTGTGTTTATTTGTTTTTCTTTTCCTTTTTCTCCTCGCTCTCTCGTTCACTCCCCCGAGCACCCACTGTGAACTGAGAGCGCTGCAGGTTTATATACCATGGCCGAGGGGTTTAACTAGCTAGTGATTATTCTATTACTCCTCGGCCACAATCTGCACAAGTTAATTAATTTCGTGTGACTGCCACGAGGTTTTTAAATATTACTGGCAGAGGATGAGCCGCCGACCTCGCCTCTTCCAATCACGTCATATTTATAAGTATATATAAATAAATCATAATAATAATAACAACAACAACCAAAAACATATATACAATACATATAATATATATACAAGGGCTTTGCCCTGCCCATTTTAATAACATGCAGGACTCTGATCTGCTGCCTTGCTATAGTGACATGTGACATGCCTCGTGTCATTAAGTGATTTGATGAGGCAATGACCATCGTTACAGTGTGCAAAACAATCCTATTTTCAACTTCCTTTCTGTCTGTCTGATGACCCCTTACCTCTAGAACGTCCAGGGAGCCAATCCTGCATCGTGTTTCATCCATAATGATCTCTACTACCATAAAGGAATATACTGTTGAGTTTGCTTGACGCTAAAATTCAGTGACAGGTGGAGTGCTCATGAACCAGGACTGAAGTGAGTGGAGCTCACCAGATGATTTCTTTTTTTCTGATTACCCGCCATAACTGTGAAACAATTAATTGTGGTAAAAATGTACAAATACAAGAAGAGACCTTGTAATGCAAACATTAGGCGAAAGATTTATTCAGAGTCTTAGTTCTACATTTTCTTTTAATATTTCAAAACAATATTCAGATACCGTGCGTATTATTTCTTCCGTCAGTGGACTTGGTAGTATCAGAGTTGTTTTTGTTTTCTCTGTGTTTTGTTTTACTCGGCCTCTGTGTTTGTTTATACAGTCTCGCTGTTGCTTTTGCCACAGTTTGTGCTTCATGTTGGCAATAACTTATATATTTTCTTGTTTATTTCAGTTGTACATTCTTGGCAGACAATTCATTAAGTGCTATATTGAATCATTAGTCAAGCACATACATGTAAAGATGTTCAATATGTTTATGGTAGCAGAGAAATTCGGTTTACTGGATTATATGGGTGCAATAGTCCTTCAGCTTAAAGCTCAAAGGGATTTGCACTTTCACTTCATATATCAGTGGGTTTCTGCTCCAGTCTTTGCGTAAGGAAAATAAAACTGCCAGTGTTTCAACACTATTGAGACACAACTTAAGAAATCCAAACTGCACCTAAGTTCTTTTACACAGGGTTTAGAGAAAGTGGAGGCCAATCAAACAATATATTCATTTAAAAGAAACTATTGGCTTGATTGTGTCAATCAATACCCCAGCGGGATAAGACAGCAATAGCACGGTCCAGGGTGTTCAAGTATGGTCTAATATGCACACATCTAGGAGTGTTGTGTACACAAGGAGAAGCAAAGTGCCATTAAACAGCTCAGGCCAGTAGATATTGAACCATATTTGAACATCCTGGAGTATGTTGTTGCACTTATAAAATGCAGAATGGAATGGGCTTTAAAAAATGGAATATTCTCCACGTTTCCTTTTAAAAACAAGTTTCCATTCTTCTTTTAAGAAAGAGACTGGGCAAGCTGTTTTTGAAATTGCATTGTGAGCATCAGTTTGACTGTCCAAAACCTGGTCTGGGGACAATAGAGAGGAGCCCCTCATTAAACATTTGCTGCATGTCTGTTAACTACACAGAACTGATCAGTATTTTGTTTTCTCTCATCTTCAGGGGACTTTCTACCACCTCCCCCGCCCATAGAGGATCTGGACAATCTACCCTCACCCCCTGGGACCTTCCCACTCCCACCACCCCCTACGGACGGAGCACTCTTCAATGTGCAGGTGGGGAAGTACAGCAATTTCCCCCTTTGTCTTAAATAGTCCCGCACAGTTGTCAAAACAAAAGGTTTTTGAATATGGAGTTTTGTAATAAGCAACTATAAACAAGCACTGACCTAATGAACATCAGTACAGAGCTTTTTTTTTTTTTTTTTTTTTGTGTAAAATCTGAAGACAAAGTAGGTTCAGTAATACACTTGACCATTACAACCTAACAGAATATCTTGGTTGACTAGCTCTATAATTTACAGCTCAAGGGTAGTTTGTTTTTTGCTTTCTCTTCCTGTGGAGCCATAGACTTTCAGACCAAGAAAAAATAAGTAAACATTGTCACCCCTCTGCACCTCTCTTGATGCAGCTTCTGACATTGATCACATGATCCTCCTGGGCACTGATGTCACACAAACCACGGCTTCTAACGGATTTTATCTGACGAGCTTGCATCAATCCAGGGCTTGCTCTGTGGCAGTTGGGTAATTCAGTTCCCTGTGCTTAGGCAAACTATGGTTTCTTTTGAATTGAGATTACAGGAAGGTGTTCAACTGTGCAGTGGTTTTGTTACCTGTGATGTAGATAGTGAAGCCCTCAGGACTCCTTTTTCTAATCTGATTCAGATTAAAGCGTCTCTATCTGCTGCTCTGTCTTAGGGTTGCATGTTTTTATTCATTGTTTGTACACAAGCGTTGATCAGAGACACTGAAGGTGCACGGTGGCATTGAAAAATGTATTTAAAAGAAAAAATATATAGCAGTTAAATTCAGATTTTAAGCATGAATTACCTGTGAGCATAAAATGAACACGTTACTTCCCACATCACCTTTGAGACATATCAGAAATAATAATAATAATAATAATAATAAATAATAATAATAATAATTCTAGCAAGAATTGATGCAGCACTGAAACACATGGGCTGCAATAACTTGGTTTGAGTTACTCTCTGCAACGCTAGTGACCATGGGGGACAACAAAACATAAAATAACAGGGAGTAAGCTCAAAATCCCCTCCAGACCTCGCTGGTTTGTGACTTTAAATTTCATTTTTTTCATATACAATTACTAGCAGTTTGTGGAATGTTCCACGGTCGAGTGATGTTCCGCCAGCATGTCAGTACACCAGTTAAACTTGACTAACCTGTTTCTGCAGCCTTGTGCACGGAAAGGGAATCTGAGACCCTGCACATCCTAGGCTTGTCGGCTCTGTGCTTGCACCAGCTTGGACAAGGAGCAACGGCTTGAACCACAGCATTCTGAACTGCGGTTCAGAGCTCCTACCAGCCAGCTTCACACCCACTAACTATCTGGATCAATGTCTCTTAAAGATCCCTTTAGTTTTGACCCACATTTGTTTGAGGGCTTCGTAAAGTCTGTTCAAGTTCATTTTAATCCGTCTGCCATGTGCTTAAGCCAGCGTTGGCTAATAGTACAGATTCATGAACAGCAGTTTGAATTTATTTAGGGCTCGATGTTTCAAAACAACTGGTCTGTAATGCTGCTGTTGGAAGGCCAGCGTGTGGCAATCCTATTGAAAGTTAATTTAGCCCTCTATCCTTGTGCCGAGCCATAGCACTCTGTTAATAAGGAAAAGAAGCAAATCAGAGGAGCAGATATCAGATTGAAGGGAAGCCATTAAGATGTTTACTTTTTTTTTTTTTTTGACATAATACAATACCACACAAATGTAGTATCCACTAGACTAAAACGATTAATTTTGACATAAGGAAATACTCTTTGACGTTCAAAGGATTTCATGTCTGGAATTCGCAATCATTTACTGTACATTGTGGCTTTTGGGATGTAAACGAACTTTGTGTGCTCATGTGGAGTGGGACCCAGCGAACTCAGGGGAGAGAGCAGCGTGCTTGTGAACCTATAGGAAGAGTGTGTGAGTGTGGGGTGTGTGTCAATGAGTGTGTGTGTGTGTGTGTCAGTGTGTCTTTGCGTGTGTGTGTGTGTGTGTGTGTGTGTGTGTGTGTGTGTGTGTGTGTGTGTGTGTGTGTGTGTGTGTGTGTGTGTGTGTGTGTGTGTGTGTGTGTGTGTGTGTGTGTGAGTGTGTGTGTGTGTGTGTCAGTGTGTCTTTGCATGTGTGAGTGCGTGCGTGTGTGTGCTGTTTGTCTTGGCTTGCTTCAACGCATACGTGGAATCGGTTTCTTCAGCCACCCTGTCTGTCTGTCTCCCTAGCTGGCTCAGAGACTGCCAGAGCACATTCTCACAGCATAGGATAATGTGTAAACTGCAGTGGAAGTTTAAAATATACTCCGGCTGAAAGGATTTTTAATGTTTGGGTTTTTTGTTTTTGTTTTTTTGCGGCATGTGTGTTTGTGTGTTTTTTTGTTCTGTCCTGTGAACAATGAGTTTTTTTGTCACGTGGCCCAAGGTTTATTGTTCCGTTTGCACAAATAGTTTTGGTTTTGATTTTAAGGAAGCTGTGTCTTTACAAAAAAAAAAAACTAAAGAATAGAAAGCAAACACTTGAATTGCAATTCAATATGAATACTTTAAAAAACATTGTCAATCTTACCTTTATGCAACAAATACTTCATTAAAGCTAAGGTTAGGAATTAAAACTCTTGCTTGAGGCAAGAGGCTTAAGGCATAGCACACTGTTCTCATTCATTGACTTGCACTGACAGCTTCATAAAGAGTCTGGAGCCAGGGGTGTGTGTGACAGGGGGTTGCAAAAGGACTTGATGCATTGTAATTGGACGGGAAAGGAAGGCGCTGAAGACCTCCAACAATGAGTTTAGTCGACAGCACACACACTGAATTCTCTGAATTCTCAAGTCACTTTATGTATACCTTGAAGAATCCCCAAACAGCTGTGATCATGTCTTACCTCTCCCGGCTTGTGTTTCACAGAGAAACTTAAAAAGGGAAATTTTTATGAGATTTTGTTTGCCATAATTAGGAAGTGTCAACATACTGAATTGTGAAAACACGTTCGTCATTGATTAATTACTCATTGTCTGCAAACTGAACTACATATGCGCACTGTACTGCAATGGCTGCATTTACAAAGCAATCAGCTTCCCATGGTGGCTCTCCAGCGACAGGAATAAAGTGGAAGTGATTGAATGTGCATCACAATTACGTTTTTTAACGTGCTGTCATGGTAAAGCATGACATGGACTCTTATTCATCAGGTGCTCAGCATCTAGCTCACAGAGACCTCTTTATACATGACTCTTGTTTGTGTAAGGGAACCATGCCTTTATTTGATCAGACTTTAGACATTTATAACATACATTCATTGAGCATGCTGTCCATGTAGATCACTCATGTTTATCATGCACCTGTATCCTTTATAGGGGATGTGTGTGTTTCTTTAATGCATTGTCTGCAATACTATTGGAGCAGAATGTTGCACAGTAGATGTTTTAATAATGTTATTTAATGTAATTTTATAACAAATTTGAACGATGCATTAGAATTGACTTTAATTGTAGATTTTATGCCACAGAAACAGTGGAAGAATAAAACAGCAGAAGTGTTTAACGAGCAATAAAAACCAATGGTATAGTGAAGCACAGGGTATCATGTTGGTTCAATGACTGTTAGTCTGCATTGTATGGAAGAAGTGGCTTTAATGATCTTTAAGTGAATTTGAAGGATAGGATTCTCGGAAGCCTGAAGGAAACATGTTCCAGTAAGATGTGCAACTCATCATTGCAATTATCACTAACGAGTCTTGTAGCAGCCATCAGTTTTCATTGCATAATTAAAGTGAGTTGGAGATGGTCTTTTTCTCTTTATACGTGGCCCTTGACCAGTAGAATAGGTTGCCAGGGACGACGGGGATCTTTACCAGGGTGCCTTTAGACATCGGCTGGGTGAACATTCAACCTTTTATCTTCCCCGATAATCATGCCTTGTTGGGAGATGGGAGGCAGGTTGTTTTCCCTGTTTGTGGCTCAGCATTCATATAGGTTCCGTTTATTTATTTATTTATTTTACCTCGCGTTAAAAGATAGATTTATTAAAGCTGATGATAGGCCTGGTGTTCATGCTGCATTGCATGCCATTGTTGAGCATCATGCAGGTGTGACTTTGGGTAGAGCTGGGCGCAGTAGGGATTGCAAGGTCATGAACCTAACTGACTTGGCAATGGTGCATGGGTAAGATGCCAATCAGTTATTTGTGGTGCCAAAAATAACAAAGTTCAGATAGTTTAACATAAGGGGAGCAGCTACAATGGCGATTGCAGGGAAGGTAAAGGTGTTTTTAAAAGCTGCCTAGAGGCTCCCGAGTGGCGCATCCAGTAAAGGAGCTCTGCGTGGAGTGCAGGACGCGTGTTTCAGCCTACGTTTCCCGAGTCTTGTCCACTAAGATTGCTGAATTTGTCAAGCTGCGTTATAAAGCTTTCTAAAGATAACACCCCATCAAGATTTGAGACTTGTCATGTAAACTGTTTGTTGGAATCTTGGCAGGGTTTGGTATCGCCGATACACACACACACACACACACACACACCTGTTATTGTAGTTTTCACAGATTACCTCTACAGAGTAAGTAAAGCACAGCGGGGGCTGTAGGTTGTGCCAGAAAATGTGTGTGGTGCTGTGGTTAAAGCTCACACCCAGCATTGTTAAAATGGTGCAACGCACTTTGTCTGGCTTGAAGTCATGCACATTTCTAACTTTGCGCAGAGCGCTGTTCTGTGGTTGCTTGTTCAATTACGTTAGAGTTGCGTTTGTTAAGCTGAGATCGTAAACAGGAGTTCAGAATTTAGTCCCAGAGCAGAGCTTTGGAATATTGGGAAATCAGAGGAGACCAGCAACAGCTGCATTGAGATAATTAAGCACAATATATTTTTATCATCTAAAACAGAAGCTGTATTGTCTGAATCCAAGACTCCGAGGGTGGCAGAGGTAACGAGCACATGTTGGGTGTTGGGTGAGGTCAGGTAGCCCACCCCTGACCTACAGTGATGCCAAGTACTCCTAGGAAACACACTGCTTCAGCACGATTTGTGCAAGTGAGTGTTCCTGTAGAACACAGTGGTTATACAAGGTGATATAGCAAGCAGCATTATTCATGTTCAGTTGCCATTTTTGTTTTGTTTGAGGGCGATGATACCGAATTAAATTGTGTTTGCTTTGACACAATGCATAATGTTTCCACATTAACCTAAAAACGAATAAACAGTGGATTGGTATTCATGTTTCAACAGAGCTTTGCGTTGCTAATAAAAGGGAAAGAAAATGCTTATCGTTGCGTCCAGTGCGATAAATTCCAGCAAATAAACAGCAAACAGCTGATGATTGAATAATGCATGCGTTTGCAATTGTATGATTTAGGTGTTGGATAAATAACTGCTTCCCACTTTACGCCAAATATAGTTTCATGCTCAGTATAAAATCAGCACTTTGTTCTCAGATTTTAAAGATGCTGCTCAATCTGCAATTAGCAATTAATAGTGGGGTGTTAAAAATGGACATCAAGTGAAATGCAAAAGTTTTACAGTAATACAATAGGTTTTTATTGAATGAACTTAAATCAGTAAATGTATAGTTATGAGACATGTCATTGATTCATTACTTATGCGTGCATTATATATGCCAGGAAGTTACCCTTTGAGACTGTGGCCTCATTTGCAAGGGGGCCATGGTAAGCAATTTAGGAGTACAGTGACCTCAAACATTAAACTCCAAGCAAGTTTGAAGCAACGTTCGTAATGTCCTCAACTTGTTTAGAAAATAAAGTTTTAGAGGAAAAAACAAACACAATTAAACATGGATTGTTTTATTCATATTATAAGCCTAGTGTATACACAGTATTTAAACTGCAGAATCAAATGTCAATCCACATTTGTCTGATCACTGTTTTTTAAGTGAAAGAAAGAAAGAAAAAAAAAGGATTGCTTATTAAATGTTTAATGTTGTCATAAATCACAGGAAGGGGTGAACTACCATTTTTAGAAAGCAGGCTTTACAGACCCCGATCGGGATGTACCACGCCGGTGGAAGACGGAGACAGAGACTGCTTTTTGACAACAAAAAAAACCTTCTTAAATGTTTTTATTTCAGATGACGACAACTTTGGAAAATTAACATTTTCAAAAGAAACCATAATGAGAGTGCAACTAGGCTACTGAGTCTCATTTTAAAATACTGTTTTGATGTTTTTAGATAATAACAGAGGTACAATTAGTTCTATAAAATTACATACATATAAATAAACCATAATCACAATTAAGATTTAGAAACCTACAAATCACTGTATGTTTTTGTTTTTGCAAGGCTTGTTGCTGTGGTATTTAATTGCACTGAACGCCCTTACGCACACAGAGGCACTTCTTTGTTTCACTTGCAAGAAATGAAGCCGTGCATAGCCCCTGAATCAGCTGCTGATGCACAAAGAGAAAGTTTGTTTTCTTTGGGTATTTCGTCCAAAGTTATGAATGAACTGTCGGACAATTGAATTTCAGTTCTGTCTGTTTGTATAGCTTTACTCCAAGACTGAAGAAGCTGTCTCTATTTTTGTGTTTCCTTCTTTGCTTGTTTGATATTTGCTCAAACACCGAAATAACCTTTAGTTTCGTTCTTTGATAACAACCCAGCAATAACTTCTTTAGAGAGCAAAACTTTGAATGAAACAAAGGGTTTTCAACTATTCACATTAGTTTATGCAAGTTCTAGTCTTGTCAAGATTTTTTTTTTTTTTTGCATTTCTTATAATTTGACCCTGCCCTCGACCTTCTTGACTTCTTTCCGACTCCTGAAATAGAGGTACACATTGAAAAATGATGGTGGAACAGCCGTGGTGCTATGTGGAACTCTGTGTGTTCTCAGTGATGTCAGATTATTCTAAATGGAAAATGGAGATGTCAAGGACACACCTTCAGTTTAACCCTTTATAAAAAAAAATACATTAATATCTTGCAAGTTTTGTAATTTTGTGTAATGCTGGTCTACGATTCAGCAGGCTTTCCTGGGCTTTACTTACACTTTCATAAGGGCTGCAGTGCCCAGTCAGTGCTGATTGCTGTGTTCTCCTCTCCCCAGGTCAGGACCCCGGAGAAGTCACTGCAGGAAAGGCGATCGAGTCTGGATGCTGAAATAGATTCGCTCACCAGCATTCTTGCTGACCTGGAGAACAGCTCCCCCTACAAGCCCAGACCACAGCAGGTGGGATTAACTCAATCATCCGTACACTACCTTGCATGCATAAGAGCCCGGACTATGTATAGTTACAATGTACTTAATGTGTACATTTTTTTTTGCATGATATATATATATAAGCTTTAGAGGTTGTGAGGGGTGAGGGGGTTGGGGGTCTTCATTACCATGTTGAAAAGTTTGAAAAATGATGTGGTCCAGGATACACTGGCTCTGCCCAGCCTCTTTTCTCTCTCCTAATAGTCTTATAAGATTGAGGTTACTTCATATCCCCAAGGCAGCTTAGCCCTTAATGCATTCTGCATTGCCACTGCAGATGCTGGCATAACATAACTTATACAAGTCCTTCAGTGACCTAAAAGCAGTGGCAGCATCCCTCATCCCTATATAATATATATCTATATATATATATTATATATATATATATATATATATATATATATATATACACACACACATGCAATCTGCACTCTCAGTTATCCAACCTCTGCATTTTGTTCTGCTCATCAGGTGTGTCAGCTAATCCTAAGTGCATTGACTATGCTCTTACTGCACTGGGCTGTATAGTTTCCTGTTTGTTGCCGGTGTTTGACACTATCTCAGTTTTCACTGCTGTGTGATGCTGCAGCTCAAACAGTTTCAATGCAGTCAGCTCACAGGCTCCGGGGGACCTGCAGCACCAGTTCAGCTCTGCAGTATGAAAGGACTCAGTTAGGTGGGCTTACGGTTTCATGAAACTGCTCATTTGAGCTTGCATCTCTGGTGCTTAAGAAAAGGAAGAAGCGGTTCTGCTTTGCTGCAGCCCAGCCTACAGCCTGACCTTCAAAAAATGGCAGCTCCTCTCATGCACCACCATGAACATCAAACAGCAGCAGACTTTCAAATCCCCTTTAGAGTTCCTGTGTTCTTGCAGAATTCTCACTTTCACACGAAACAGATTCATGTATTACCTTGCAGTGACTTAGCATCTCTAACAACACAGCGCTCTTGATAAATGACAGAGAACAGTGATGCTGTTTGGAAGCAGCCAGGCTTTTGCAATGATGCACTTGTGATTTACTTCTGCTGTGTCTCCTTCAAGCATCAGCTCTGATTATACAACTGAACCGCTTGTCTTTAATGTAATATGTTCCCTGTTTAATTTTAAATTACTTTCAGCAATTGTAAGTTTAATTTCATAGTACAGTACTGTAATGACTGCATGTGAATGTGATATCAGCAGATATATGTAAGGGTTATGGCATAGATGCACTGTATTTCTAAAGGATAGTAACATGCTAGTACAGTAAGAAGAATACAAATAGCGATATTGTTGTTGTATTATTTTTAGTACTGCATTGTACATTTTATTTTTCCAGAAAGCTCTAGTGCAGTTCCATGGATATGCTGGGTAAAAAGGGCAAAAACTGGCATGGGTGCAATGCAGGAGATGCAACTGACAGAGTAAAACAAATGAGTTGTGCACATTGGAGTTAATATCGGCATCACTGTGACAGGCTGGCTCGTGCGGTGATGCCAGCCCAGGAAGAAGTATTCAGAAACACAAGTAGCGTGGGGCAAAGCTGCACTGCTGCGCTTGTATTTATTAAATGAAATAATACAAGACCAAAAATGCACAAGGGCCAAAATAAACCAACCAAAAATAAGGGGTCTGTGCAGGGGTCTGGGGTCTGAAGATGCTGTCACGGGTCCTCATTCGAAACAGGAACACTTTTATGCTCCAATCATATCTGTCCGTCTGTCACGCCCTGCAAGGTGACTATGCTAACTGACTTACATTGTAATTGAAACTTTTTTCATAGACTCCTACCTTCAATATAGTCCTGTCCCATTTAGTTATACTCAAAAAACCTGGTGTGTTTTTTTTTTTTTTTTTTAATAATAAAAACAGTTTTTTGGGGTTTTTTGTATTTCTAATTGCTGCTGATTGGCAATTCTAGTTCGCTTTGCAGCAGTGCAAATTCAAATTCAAAATTCAAAAAAGCTTTATTGTCCAGTAAATAGAACATAAAGTGGAAATTTGTCTTCAGCTTATACCATGACTCAGTACAAAAGAAACATACAACATTGTACACACAACAATCAATAATAAAACAATAAACCATGCCAGCATAAACAGCACAACTGCAACTCACTGTTGACCATACTCACATACAAGCACACACCTACACACATGTACACACAAAGTGTACACACCTACACATATGCACACACAAAGTGTACACACTTACATGCACATACAACGTGTACACACATGCACACACAAAGTGTACACACCTATACACATGCATACACAAAGTGTACACACACTTCTCAGGTCTGCCACCCCTTTTCCTCATTAAGGATTGAAATTCCAGATGGAATAAATGACTCCAACATATATGAAATTGTTGTTCACGGTGTTGCACTCTATTGCAAGAAGATACAGTAAAGCTGGCATTATTATTATTATTATTATTATTATTATTATTATATTATTATTATTATTATTATTATTATTATTATTATTATTATTATGTAGTACTTTAGTGTTCTCAGTTTCTGCCTGGCACTGTAGTTCCTGTTTCAGTTGAAAACCTAGCATAACCAAACCAGTGACATGTAAACATGCAGACAGGGCTTCCAACCCTCTTTAAAACGTGGACCGTAATCTAGTTGCTGTGGTTGTTGCAGAAGTGGCAGCATTACTGTAAGAATAATTGTTGGGACTATGTTGTATTAGGAAGTGAAAGTGCACTCTGCTTACAATAATCACTCAATAGTAGAATGAACTACCAGTGCAAGTGTACCTGGATAGATAAATATTTCTAAAGAGAATTACAGATAATAAGCTTACTCTGTAAGTACTATATATAAAAGAGCATTATGGTATGTCAAAAAAACACAGTGTCTTGTGTTTTTTCTATGCACTAAAGTCATGCCTGTTGGCGAATATTGCATTATATTAGCTGGGTCATCAAAAATTGAATCTGCTAAATAGAATCAGCCTGTTAATCTAATCACAAGAGTGTGATCGATGCACTGTGATTATGCCCCTGGTCTGAAAGACAGCTCCTATTGGAAACCATGTACAGTACAATAGATATCTCTGACCTCAGCACACAGGCAACTGGGGTTTCTCTAACTGAGCCCTAGCAAGACTCAAAATGCATTGATTGTCCTTGAACCTTGTACATGTTGAGCCAATTAGCATGAAGTGGGAATCAATACTGCAGCTTTCAGCCCTGAGTGCATGCAGAGGCGAGGTGTGGTGGAGCTGTGGTGCCCCCACAGGTTGGGTACTGTCCCTACATGCTAATCCATCAGTACCTCTAAATAAAACCATCCTCCCTGGTACTGGAGTGTCCCAACAGATCAGTGCTACTTAGTGTGGGGAATCATAAGGATTATGGAAGGATTAGTATGTCACCCACATCATAAAGAATAAGCATGCTAGGATGGTAATGCATTTACAGCTCAATCACTCCCAATTGGTGATGACCTTGTCATAAGAGAGAAGAAAAGATACCACGTACTGTATATTGCTTGTTCTTTACAGTCACTTCTGATTGTTTACTGCTGCCAGTACACATTTATAAGTCTATTCAGTTATGTACTGCTACAATAGACATAGATATCGGCTCTTTCAGTAGGCCAATTGAATGTGACAGAACACAGACAAACTGTCCTTTTGTTGCTTCCTTAGAATACAATACAGAAGCTTGGTGTGTTGTGCGTTTCAATTTTGCTTGCATGGCAGTTGTTGCTAGTGATTGTTTGCCAAGGTCAGTACCAGTGGCATACTGTAAGCTAGTGCTTTAGTTCTAGCACAATGCTCTTTGCATAGGGTGGCAGTATAATAAAGCCCTTTTTTCTGTTCTTTCTTTGTTCTTCCTTAATTGTTAGTCACATGTAAAAATGAATTGCAGCTGTGGACAGGGTGTGGTCTGCTACTGGGGGAGAGACTACGATGAAATGCAGGGGGATTACCACTGAGACATGGTCTTGTTGACGGGTGAATATGAAGTCGGGTGGCTGCCATTTACTGCAGAGCAGTGGATCTTCGCAAGCAATGAATTATGGCTAGCAGCATTCCTAATGAGCCTGGGAGCTGACTCCTACAGTGTCCTTCAGTTTGGTCAGGAATGGTTCTTCTTTAAGGCATGTTATGATAAAAGCCAATTCCGATGGCACACTTTTACATAAACTTGAGTTTGTATCTGCTTCTTTTCTTGTGTGTATGGCTTTTTCAACAGTAGGTTATCCCAATAAAGTGGCCTCCGCACCAGTGTCATTCCCAGGATCTTTCCCAGTAAACATTAAGTCCAGCAGACTAGGCTTTCCAGTAGACACTGCAGAGGCAGAATTCATCACAGCATGCCTTAATGAATGATCCGTGCCTCTAGCTATCACAGACAACCACAATGCACTTCATACAGTACGTGCTGGGAATGGTGATTTCCAAAGTTGCGAAATTAGTTTTCTTTTTGAGGAACAACAGTCCATGATCCGCTTTTATTGAGGATGACAGCAATGGTGTCAAAATGTACAAGAGCAAAGACGGTGAATGGTGCGAGGTGTCTAGACTGAATTACAGTAAAAAGTACAAATGCGTAGCACCACTCCCTGAGGGCTGCATAAGCATTGAGAGTGACGCAAGACCCTGGTCAGAGACACTGGTTCTGAACATGTGAACTGTGCTGTATTTGTCAGAATGACACTTAACTTTGAAGGTGAAGAAGCTGGGCAGCATCCCTATGCCTCACTGTGCTTCCTGCTGTATGAATGAAATACCCACTTGCGTCTTCTGTCCTTACAGTATGAGGGAAGGTGTGTTTGTGTTTCTGTCTCCATTCTGCACAGCACATGGGAGCGCTACAGCTTTCAGATAATTGAGTTTCAATGGACATACCCTGCAGGAGGCCACTGTTCACTTCACTAACCGACCAGCATTTGTGAAATTACATTGTTGGTAAATTAGACTTTTAACAAAAACAAAAAAAATAAAAAGATTTTCAACCAGTATTGAATGTGAAGTGAACCCCAGGCTAATTGACTCAACTTATCTTTGTGCATCTTAAACATGCCTTGAGGAGGGTTAAGGTCAGTTCGGAGGCATGCTGTGTTGACACATTTGTTATAGTCTATTGATTGGGGAAATCGATCTTCCTTAGTCCTCTTACTACATTTAATTTCTTTTATAAAAACCTTGGCTGCACAAATCGGTGGAGAAGGCCAGAAGCAATGCTTCTTTTAACAATTGAAATTATATTTACTGTACTAGCATGTTAGGCCAGCCTTTACAAAACAATTGCCTGTAGAATATAGTGCTGGTCTTAACGTTTAATGCTGTATTAAGAATATTAGGATGCTCAGGACACACTGATGGTTTGAGAAATTGACAAGGCTATCTTATTGTCCACTGTGTTCACAGGGCTGTGAGATTAAATCCTATACTTTATCTAGTTCTTCTCAAAATGCTTTACTGCTCTGTGCTGGTTTTCCTGTCCCTGTTTACTGCAGAGATGGAAATACGACTCCTATTGCATAGCAATATGATCCATTCCAGGTATTACATTACTGAAAGTAGACACAGCAACACTAAAACAGTTTTCAATACACTTGTGTAAGAAGACATGCTTGTATGTGGTTATCTGGGAAAAAAAACAAAAACAAAAACATTGTGAGTGGAGGAAAATGTGTCCTTTATGAATGCACACAGCATGTCTAGTTCTTGACTAAGCAATGTGCAGTTTTAAAGTTAGACGGTATTGTCGCTGTTTAATGCAATACAAAGGAACTCAATGAAAACCAGGACTCCTTAGTCAAGCCATCTTGTGGATAATAAGCAAATGCTGTGAATAATGCAAAGAGTTTTTAGCCGAGAGATCACACAATCGGCTGCAAGGTGATTGCCTGACAGCTCACCTCTTTGCCCAGTTAAGTGGAGCCCAGCTTAATGCCATGACCTGTGGATTTGTCTGTTTTCTGATGAGGCTTGTTATCTGTCTTCGGATGTACATTGAGATGTTGCAGACGTCCCTGGGAGCCCCAGTAGGTTTAGCACCAGGGCAGATTTCTCATGCAGCGACCAGACCTCATACCTCATTTGTGTCCTGCTTACAACATATCTGTTTGTTTTTGGCAGTAATGACAGTCTTGTTTCTGTTTCTTTGGTTCCCTTGTGTTTAAAGGGATGCTGTTGGCTTGCACGAAAGACTACAGTGCCTCTAATTGCCTCTAGTGTTGCAAAAAGGTGACTGCACTTGCTTGAGCCATTTCTGTCGTTAACAAACACAGATGTTTACACTGCTTTGCTTAGCCATTGATGAATTCAATTAAACCATTTAGAACCCACGCTCAGTTACCCATATAGGATTTTAGAGAGGGAAATCATGAGGTCAGTGTTGAAAATTGAGTGTCAGTGGCACAGTATTCACACATATAGTGCAATTATCCTCTTCTGTCCTAAAATCTACCTTTTATCATCACACACTATTCACAATTCACTAACAACCTGTTTTGTTTATTACTATGCATTTATCAAGATGTATATTTAGAAGAATATCAAGCCTGAGGTATTTGAAATTCTCAGCACCTTTTAAGACAGAATCGTTAAGGGGGTTAATAGTATGGATAATCTGGGCTTGGGCTTAAAGAGTACACAGTATGTACAGTCTCATTGTCATCCAAGAGTACATTATTCAAAGCTGAAGCCCTTGCAAGCATTTGATTGGAATAACTAACGTTGGAGATTCTGATAGGAAAATGCCTTGCTCTGTAATGGCCTGATGGTTGAACAACTGGTTTCCCAGCTGGGGCTTTATATATTATTAAACCCTGAGGTTGAAAGATCACAACCCTTTTTCACCTGATCATAGGCAACCTCCTTTTCATGTATTACTGCCCATTGTCTGTCGCTAGACTGACGTAATGAAGTCCAGTTAAAGCGTTTGGGAAACCCACAGATGTATTGCTGTGGGGCACAGTAGGAATCCTGGATGCTTTATGCTTTTCGCAGGTGCATTTCTCCTGCAGTGGACATAAAAAATGTGTGAGCAGACTATGATGAGGTCCTTGAATCCCTTGTGCACCCTTGTCATGACTGGTGTGTGTAAATAGAGTAAGTATGCAAGGGGATGGGCGTGCTTGAAAATACCTTTAAGCCAAGCTGCACAGATACTGTATGTCCTTCTCCAAATGCAAATCTACAGTACGCACTACACTGGGGTTCACAACCTGGGGCTGCTAAGCAAACAATCTCTTCCCCTTACAAAGTTTAAAACCTCCCCCTTAGGACTAGTGTCTGCGTCAGACCAAAATATGTAATAATAATCTAGTAATAATCTATGCAAAATCTGATCTGTGATATTCAAATGCCTCGATGTCCATTCTACTGTACCTACATTTTGATTAAAACCGAACAAAAAGTTTTCACCGTGCAAGACAGGAGGTGCAAAGTTGTAAAACTGAAGACTCGCAGCTCGGGCACTATCAGTGCATGAAGCACATTTTGTATTTCATTTCACAGCAGTCGGAGTACATCATGTTTCTTACTGTCCCCGAGTGCAGTGGATTGACTTACGGCATGAAGCCTCCGCATGGCCAATAAAACGCTGCCGACTCTGCCTGAGTGCAGCCCGTCAGTTCAATAATGCAGTCCTTTCCTCTCAGACTGCATGAGGAAGAGGACTGACACTGACACTTAGCAAGACCACATTACACAGGATTTCGATAGCTGTTTTGGAAAAGCAAAAAGGGACTAGTTAGTTAATGAGTTAGGTAGTTATTGCACATATCTAGAGAACTGATCATCCAATGTTGATGAAACTTGCTAAGGGTAACGTGATCTGGGGGTATATGGAGGCCAAGAACCGCTTATCCAACTGTGATAATCCTCTTTTTCTTTAGCATTGTTAAGCACAGCAATTCTCCGTGTGAATGCATTGGCTGTAGGCCCTGGTCATCTATTTACTTTTTTAATTTCACTGTTGTCTCTCTCAGCTGTGTTCACACTGGGTCTGTATCACTGCTTAACATTGCTTGATCAAGCCACGGCACTAATTGAGCTGTTTGCCAGAGTGCCCAGGGGGTCCGAGTAACCTTAAGGGGAATTCTACTGCTGGTCCAAGGTTCTGACAGAGCCAGCTAGGCACAGGCATGACAAGGATATGGCTGCAAGGGAGCCCAAGCATGCCCTGTCTTCCACTTGTTAGTCTAATAAACTACTGAAGGACACTTGCTTCGTCTATGATTTGTGTAAGAGTTTTG